>NC_059503.1:10000000-10303030 GCF_914767665.1 Harmonia axyridis
TATCGTACGGATGTGAAACTTGGAACACAACAAAGAGAATGAGGAGTAAACTACAGGCAGTGGAAATGAAATTTTTGAGAGGAGTGAAGGGGGTTACAAGGATGGACAGAAGGAGAAATGAGGACATAAGAGGTGAATTGGGGATAAAATCATTGGAAAGGTTTGTGGGTGAGAGGCAGTTGGGATGGTGGGGACACTTACATCGTATGGAAGAGGAGAGACCAATCAAACAAATATGGGAGGCAAAAGTCGAGAAAAAGGCAAAAAGGGGAAGACCGCAACAAACATGGGAGGATATGATAGAAGAGGAAATAAAAAAGAGAGGGAAAAGCGTCAGGGAAGCTGAGATGATGACATCAAATAGGACAGAATGGAAGAAATTTATTGAATCAAATTAGAATTATTTTAAGTTATTGTTAAGATAGAAAATGTAGATAATGAAACCCATACACCGAAAGGTAACAAATGGGATAAAGATTATATATATATTTTCATGTGAGCAAGGGCGAAATGGTGTGTTCTAGGAAAGAAGTCATATAGAATTCTACCCTAGAATCAGCATAGGATACCGAGTGAATCGTCTAAAATCAGCTAACAATACAAGGTTTCCGAAAAAAATCTTTCATTTCCTAGAGGGATACCCAGTGAAGGATCTACCGGCATAGTGACGGGGTCCAAGGGGCGGAGCCCCTTCGGCGAGCAGAGCGAGTATCTAAAATAAATTCAAATGGTTGAATGGCTACGTCAACAAACAAAACTGCCGCATTTGGAGTGAAGCTAATCTTCAAGTGTATGTCGAAACACCGTTACATCCAGAAAAACTGACTGTTTGGTGCGCTTTATGGGCTGGTGGAATCATTGGTCCATACTCCTTCAGAAACGATTATAGCCAGAAAGTTACAGTCAATAGTGATCGGTATAGAGCCATGATTACTAACTTTTTCATTCCTGAATTGAACAACCATGATGTCCAGGAGCTGTGGTTCCAACAAGACGGCGCAACATGTCACACAGCTCTTGCCACAATCGATTCATTGAAAGACACGTTTGGTGACCACCTAATTTCACGTTTTGGACCTGTGAATTGGCCTCCAAGATCTTGTGATTTAACACCGATTGACTACTTTCTGTGGGGCTATGTAAAGTCATTGGTCTATGCGGATAAGCCACAAACTCTTGACAATTTTGAAGACAACATTCGCCGTGTTATTGCCGATATACGGCAACAAATATTGGAAAAAGACATCGAAAATTGGACGTCCAGATTGGACTACATCCGAGCCAGCCGTGGCGGTCATATGCCAGAAATCATATTTAAAATGTAATGCCACAAGATTATCTTGCGGATAAATAAAATTCATGTCAATCGAATAATCCATCGTTGTTTTATTGCAATTTAAAGTTCTATAGCTCTAAAAAAACATCCTTTATATTCTATTTTTGAGATTAAAACGTTGCTCGACGAAAGTTGCCAATCTGCGGGAGGTCTAAGAGCAACCGTTCTTTCCACCAACGTAGCAAAAACCATGCCTCACCCGCTCTTCCACCCCCATATCCCCTCATACCCGCTGATTGCTTCGCATATCCCGCCCGCAGGCTCCCCCTAATCAAGTGCTCCCTAATTTCGCGCCTCCATAATCCGATCGTTGATCGCATCCGAAATTAAGTATCGTTTTGTTCAAGGATCCGCGTTTTGCTGCTGCCGCGCGAACCGCACGAACGTTGCCGCAAAACACGTCGGCATATCTCCCGCGCTCTCCCAATGAAGTTACACCTCGGCCGATACGATGGCTAAACAATGGCGACGTAATTGCGTCTGCCACATGACTCGATTGATCCGACCGAGGCCTATTCGTTGGGCCGATGTGCCGCGATTTTTTTTTAAAAAGGGCATGCATTATTCATCCGGTAGTGAATGATGGGGTATCGATGGAATTAATATCGCATCGGTAGAAGCAGATGCGGTTGGAGAGGTTTTTTTTGCGGTTGCGTGATGCCGAGATGAAGGAGGGAATTGTGGTGAGGATTTGAGGTTGTTTGACGTTCTCAATTAAGGAATAAAGGGTGTTTTTTTAAAGCTATAGAACTTTAAATTGCAATAAAACAACAATGGATTATTTGATTGACATGGATTTTATTTATCCGCAAGATAATCTTGTGGCATTACATTTTAAATATGATTTCTGGCCTATGACCGCCACGGCTGGCTCGGATGTAGTCCAATCTGGACGTCCAATTTTCGATGACTTTTTCCAACATTTGTGGCCGTATATCGGCAATAACACGGCGAATGTTGTCTTCCAAATGGACAAGGGTTTGTGGCTTATCCGCATTGACCGATGACTTTACATAGCCCCACAGAAAGTAGTCTAGCGGTGTTAAATCACAAGATCTTGGAGGCCAATTCACAGGTCCAAAACGTGAAATTAGGCGGTCACCACACTTGTCTTTCAATAAATCGATTGTGGCACGAGCTGTGTGACATGTTGCGCCGTCTTGTTGGAACCACAGCTCCTGGACATCATGGTTGTTCAATTCAGGAATTAAAAAGTTAGTAATCATGGCTCTATACCGATCACCATTGACTGTAACGTTCTGGCCATCATCGTTTTTGAAGAAGTACGGACCAATTATTCCACCAGCCTATAAAGCGCACCAAACAGTCAGTTTTTCTGGATGTAACGGTGTTTGACATTCACTTGAGGATTAGCTTCACTCCAAATGCAGCAGTTTTGTTTGTTGACGTAGCCATTTAACCAGAAGTGCGCTTCATCGCTAAACAAAATTAAATGGACGTAGTGCGCGATACGTATTCCTCACAGAACCATTTTTTTCGAAATGAAATTGCACTATTTGCAAGCGTTGTTTAGGCGTGAGTCTATTCATGATGAATTGCCAAACCAAACTGAGAATAAATCACTTGACAGCTGTTGAATCGGTCGCCATCTTGTTATGCCAACTTAAAGTTATATACCTCGAAAAAAAAACACCCGTTAGATGAACGAAGAATGACTGGTGCCTTCTACGTAGAAAACATTATTAAACCAATCATTGTTTCTCTGCGCAGATAATTTGATTTATCTGGATGTTCTGCCCATTGTCGACGGGTAGCTCTAGTACTTTTAAAGGTCTTCTTGCCCTTAAATTGAAAGAATACAACCGTCTCCTTATGGTACTAGTTGCGACTACCCATCCATAGATCCTCGAAAAATGACTTCGAAGAGCTATTACAGGTACCGTTCGATTAATCAAAGCCTACTTCCCAAGATCGACGAGGTATCGACAAACCTCTATTGAAGGCTGTGGAGGTGCTTCAAATGTCAAAAGTGACAACTGAAGAATGGTGGTTTTTATATTAACAATATGAAGATTGATGCAAAATGTCAAAACTAAATTTTCACTCTGATCCGAGAACTCAAGAGCTCCTAACACCAAGCCATTTTTCAATTTCATCCATTCCAAAAAACTAATCAACCTTATCGCTAATCCACACCAAGCTCCCCAAAACAAACGAATCCAACTAAACCAACCCAATTTAAAATCAGCAGCTAGTCTTCTTTATTTACTCCCTAAAGTCTTATCCCCCATACTTCTTCGATTATTTCGGTCATTAACTCTTTTATTGATAACTTATTTAGAATTCTAATCCTCACTCTATCCTTTAATTGAATTGCAATTCCTATTATAAGACGACGCGGAGATCGCTAAGAGATGGCTCTGCCCTCCTTAATTAAAATGGGCAATTTGGTTGTGGCGTTCGACGAAAAATGAATGACTGTTCGAAATCCCTTAATCGATATAGGTGTTACTCCCAGTTACCACCAGAGGGGGCGGTGAAGGGTAGCCTAGACGGAATTGGCAAGATTTGAACGATTTTTTCATCATGGTTGGGATTTCCAGATTTTTTTTTGACGTTCGCTGATTAATTGAAGTCAAGGTGGAGAATCTGATCGACTTTTAAGGAGTGATATTCGCAGAATTGGAGAAGATGGAATGATGAGATAGGAATGGACTCTTATTGTTTACGGAGAATGCTGAGTTATAAGAAGAGGGCGCTTGTGTGCTGGAAGGTTCTAATTTGGCTGACCGTCTTCGCAGCTGTGTCATTATTAGGGTCATTATAGATTCTATGATATTCTTGTTTCTCTTAAATTATAGTGGTATCCCCAAAAGATTTTATCAGATGAGTAAATGAATAGAAAATAATTATTCTTGTGTGAAAAAGACATTCTTTATTCCTTCCTTCTGAGAAGGGGGAGGATCAAGCTAAAAAAAATTTTTAAAATAGCAGAAGAATCGAAGAAAAAAGATTTCAGAAACCCAAGATAAACTTGTCAATTTTAGAAGTTTGTGTTATGTTGCCAATATACTCATTCTGATTGTGGGTATTTTTTCCATTCGTGATAATAATTTATTTTAGTTGTTTCGATTCAATTTCAATTTACTCTACACATTTTTATCAACATTTATAAAAACTATTGATTTTATAGGAATTTGCATGAATAGAATCTCTAAAATTTTTTTTTAACGGTTAAAAGATCATTTTGGCAGTTTGGCAATAACATTTTCTTCAATAGCTTACGTCATGCTGTTGCTAAAATAAATGGTCACTTCTGCATACATACTACTCTACTGTTAAGTTGAAAGAGCAGGTGCATAAGCGGACAAAAGCATCATATTTTATTCAAATTCTTTCCTCGAATATCTATAAATTTATAGATCGCCAAAGTCATTCACCAAATAACCATAAAATCCAATGGCAACTAGTGACATATCGCCCATATCATCTCGGAATATCCTCACAAGTATCGCCGATCGTAAAAGTCATGTAATATTAGACTGGCCCTAAACAGGCAATAGTTGCATAACCAGTGGCGTAGCGAAAATTAAAGCTCCCTGGAGGACAACAAATTTTGTCGCCCCGTCTCAATCATTCCTATGAAGTGCTCAACGCAATGTAGATATCGTATTGTCCATCGCTGGCCACTACTTTCACCCATCTCTCGGACATCGTACGAATCCCGCGTTGAAAAAACTGGTCATCTTTTGAAGCGATCCACGAATCCATCCAATGTTTTACTTCTTCATAACTCCAGAAGTTCTGGACGTGTACCAAGTGATAGTCCAAGGGAGAATAAGGCAATTGAAGTAGGACTTTTCAACGTTTCCAAGTATGTCTTGACTAACATAGGGTCAAGCATTGTCATGCTGTAGAATTACTTTTTCATGTCTCTCGTTGTATTGAGGCCGTTGTTTTTCTTAAATGCTCGGCTCAAACGCATTGATAACGTTCGATAACGATCGCCTATGATTTTTTCTGTCGGTTTTAACAACTCATAATACACTACGCCGAGCTGATCTCACCAAATACTGAGCATGACCTCGGAACCGTAAATATTCGATTTGGCCGTTGACTTGGAAGCATGGCCGGGATATCCCCATGATTTTCTGCACTTGGGATTATCGTAATGATTTTTCATCTCCAGTCATAATGCGATGCAGAAATCACTTCCGTCTTTGCCTTGCCAGCAGCTGTCCACAAGCAAACAAACGCCTTTCAACAACTCTCGGCTTCAACTCTTACAGCCCCCAATTTCCTTTGTTTCTGAGTGATTTCCATGGCTTTCAGGCGTTTCGAAATGGCTTGTTGCGTCACGCCCAATGATCCTGCCAATTCCTGTTGCGTTTGACACGAGTCTTTATCAAGTAATGCCCCCAATTCTGCATCTTCGAAAACCTTCTCTTTCTTCCACTGCCATGCTGGTCTTCGACGTCAATATCGACGTTCTTGAAGCGTTGAAACCACTCTCGGCACGTTCTTTCACTAATAGCGGCCTCACCATATTTATTTGAGAGCATTCATGAGCCTCAATCGCAGATTTCTTCATATTAAAGCAGAAAATTAAAACCTTCCGCATATGACGAGAATTTTACTCGTAAGCTCACATGTTTAATCGAGAATAGCTTCATGATGCAGACACAAATCGACTAATACTTTGATGGCGTTATGTTTACAAATACCTAAGCTTAATGTATGACATCTACGATGAATTCATTTCGATTACCACTTACAACTACAACCATCTATTGCAAAACGGAGGAAGAATAGTGGTATACCTAATAGTATATTTCTCCTCAATTATTGAAGTTTGGACTGGATTCCTCCCTCAGCGTTTCTCAGCAAATGCTCCATACCGCTCCATAATCGCAAAGCGGCTGTTAATAACCAAATATCTTATCCAATATTTTTCATGATATATATCTCCGCAAGACACATTTCAGCTCCTTTCGGGTTGTCACCACATTGGCGTCCGTCTTACCTGGCTAGGAATCCTCGGAATGTTCGAGTCCACACCTCCTCTCGGTGCCGAAACAGCTGGTAGTCCCATTTACGGCTCACGCCTGCTGAATAATGATGTATATTGCCCTAGGACCGGGCCGAACATGTCTTTAATTTTGGGCTGTTTCTGAAATGCGGGCTTGGGCGGGCCGAAATTAAATTGCTCCGCGTTGAAAAAGAGCCCGCGTCATTTTCAACCTTCGCGTGTTCAATTATGACACATTCGGGGCTTTTCCTGCGCATTTGTAGCGATTTCGAGAGGGCTATGCTTTACGGTTAACTGCTCTCCGAATGTTGAAGTTGATTAGTTGGCTTCAGTTTCGAAGAGTTTTTATTGATGTTGATTTTTTTCTCTTTTTTGTTTCAGGTAAGGATTCGTCTTCATTATGATTGGAATGAAGGGTAACTTGGTGGTGAGTTTTTATTTAACTAACTCAGAAAACTTTCTCCGAAAACCGTGCTTTGTAAATGCTCTGTGCACGTCTTTTTAATGTAAGCTTTGACTCCAAAAAAGCCCACTACATAGTCGTACAACTTTGCTTCCGCCGTTTTTTTCCGAAATTCGGGGCTTCATTGTAAAAAACTGGTTATACATTGTCCATCGCTGGCCACTACTTTCTCTCATCTTTCGAGCAGCATACGAATCCCGCGTTGAAAAAACTGGACATCTTTAGAAGCGATCCACGAATCGATCCAATTTTCACTTCTTTAAGACCGGAAATGCAGGTCGGCCAGGCCGTGGGCCATTGATAGTCCTAGGGAGCAAAGTCTTGGAATACGGCGAGTGGGGGTAGGACTTCCCATTTCTTGACCACTTTGGCAACATGGAATCGAGCATTGTCATGCTGTAAAATCACTTTTTCATGTATTCGATGTATTCGATGAGCCTCAGCCGTAGATTTCCTCATATTAAAGCAGTAAATCATTTTTTTTCATCATATCAATACCATTCTGCCTGAAAATTTTCATTTGAAAATTTAGGTGTTCTATCGAACTTTTGTTCATCACCAACTATGATTATTGTTCATGTTAAACTTGTGTTTCTTATATACCTTACGGGACGTTTGTTCAACATGTCTCTCATTGCAATCTAAATACCTAATATCAAAACTTCCCTATTTTAAATTGTCTGGAGTTTTATCGATGTGTTTCGTCACATTTGTTCAATTATCGTGATATTTAGTTCTACGTTTACTTTTCCAAGAATGTTTTGAATTCTTCTTTGAATTGCTAGGTAAAACTGGAAAGCATCAAAACCGTTATCGATCTTGGTAATTTTCCCTAGAGTTATTTTTCTTAGATTTTTTCAGTCGATACAATTTTTTTTATGATACTTTTTGTTTAAGTTCATTAATTGATCAGTGAACCAATTTTTTATTAAACCTTCTGCAAAATGAACTCAAAAAACTTCATTTTATTTCTATGACATGAAAAAAATCCTTCGTATAATCACGAAGGCATAATAGAATCATGCAGGAATAACAATAATAAATAGCCTCATTAATGCTAGTTGATTCCCATGTTCTGAATGAATATATTTCAATGCAACGCAGGCTTTGAATAATAATTATCTCCTGAACGCGGTAAAGACAGGATTTCACTCCATAACAACCATCCGGATTGGGCTAATAAAGTTGGTTTGTTATTTCGCTGGTAGATTTTCCGCGAAGTTGAATTATTCAATAGTCTGTCATGCCTGTTAGTGAAAATTTCGACGAAAACGCTTCACGTAGGTGGAAAATGTGGAAATATTACTGAACGTTTGACGTATAAATTTCTGGCTGACATTCATTTCGCCATTACCGGCTGTGAAAAGGGCCGTGAATGACTCTTTGATTC
Source organism: Harmonia axyridis (assembly GCF_914767665.1). NCBI lineage: Eukaryota > Metazoa > Arthropoda > Insecta > Coleoptera > Coccinellidae > Harmonia > Harmonia axyridis. Next base: position 10,008,180 of record NC_059503.1, read on the forward strand.
AGTTCTGTGGGCTTTACGATTCGACCGAGAATGATATATTGATAATTTACATCTTGTTGAAAATTTCATTATCATCTTTCATTTGGATGAACTCTGCGATGTGCGATAACAGAAGCACGTTTTCGAAATTGGATTTAGCAATTTGGACAGGTTGCAATGCAGATTTTAAATAGCACGCAACAGAATTTGGGGACAAGGATCTATCATATCTAGACATTGTGACAAGACTAAGTTTTGAGTGTTTCAGTGAATACTTCTAGATTACCTAGAGATTGACATATCGATAGGTCACACATAGAAGACCAACGTATGCATCACGACTTTAAGGATTCACAGCTTGGCTTGATTGTCAAGCTACTTGACTTGAGCTTGACTTGATTTCAAGTCAAGCTCTTGTCAAGTAGTAGCTTTTTAATCTCAAGTCAAGTATTTATTTATGAACTACTTGAATCATATCAAGTTTCATGACTTTTAGCGGTTTTATTGTGTAATATCACATCAATGAAAAAAATGATGAAATGAGAAGGAACCTTACAAAAAAACCCTTTATTTATTGATCTTATTGTACACAAGAACCGAGAATATCAACTTTCTTCAAATACAAACATTAAATCACTATAAATCATAACAAAATAAAAAAATAAAGTTTCCTTTATTGAGAAACCTCCAGGCTTTGTTTGATTTCATAATTTTCCATCCAGGATCTAAGACACATGAGGCATCCTATAGATTTTTCGCCCAACCTATTGCGGGTTTTTGTAACTGTAAGAGCAGCTCTGGAAAATTGTCTTTCAACAGAAGCTGAAGAGGCTGGTGTTGATAAAAGGTCCTTGGCGATTTTGGTCAAATTTGGAAAGATATTTCTGAAATTACCAAAATCTACCAATAGATTTCATAGAAAGATGAGAAAACTACTAATAAAGTCATACTGACGAATGCTTCAGTCTCTCAGAGCTGAGGAATTATTTAGTCTAAGCGCGCACGAGATTGCAGAAATATATGCCGTTCGACGCATGTATATCAAGCTCAAACAATATCAAGTGGCTTGTTATCAAGTCAAGCCATAAATATCTAAAATCAAGTCAAGCCAAGTTCAAGTGTGTAATTTTTCACGAGCTGGATTTTCAAGTCAAGTATTTGGTTAAAATGTCGAGCTACTCGGCTTTGTAATCACTACAGAGTAACGCCACAAATAGGGCAGGTCCAGATCAAGTGCTGGTGGTACGTGTATAACAACAAATAAAGCACAAGCATTTAACTCTTTTTTATACAGGGGAATCGTCTTAGATAAACTAGCTTATAAGCTAGCTTATATATACCACCTACCTCACTGAACTCAACCTTTTTAAGGTTCTGAGCATCATCATTTGCCTATTAACCTTTCGACTCTTTTTGTTTGTAACCCTATCACAATTTCTTCAGTGTGGATTTTATGTATACCCATGTCTTCCATAGAAGAGCCTGTTCTTTTTAGTATTTGGAGTGAGTGTTGATCTCTCCCTTTTTTTCGTGATAGGTAGGTCTCCTAAATCTTCTAGTGCTTCTTGCTGTTTTCTGTATATGACGTGTATACGTCGATGTCTTACTTGGGTTACCGTATGATCTGCATATAGGACATAACCCGCATTGGACAGATTATTGCAAATAATAAATCATTCTCTGTTGGGTAAACAATTGACATTGTTGACATTGAAATAACGGTGGAGTATAGTAATAAAGCCTTCACAGAACACAATCTTGTCGCCCATCTAGAGATAGAGATACAATCTCTAAGCTTTTCAGAGGTCTCATAGAGGCCTAGAAGAATGGAAATAAAAAACATTGCACATTCAGTTAAAACTTTTTTAGGCAAATAGTTTTTTTTTTGTATATCGTGCAGAATCTGCTACTACTCAAATGTAGGTTACTAAAAACCAACTCTTGAACGCCATAACCAAAAATCACAACAAATCGCCAACACTAACCTAACCTTCTAAATTTCTGGGATTATATCCTGTATGTCGGATGCAGCTCGTGAGGACACATCCCAAACTCGCGTTATTTTGACATCGTATATCCCGTGTTACACAACAACTTGTCTGGAGTTATTATCGACATTATGGTACGATAAATATTCCCAAGCTAACATTCCCCCCTTCCGGTAATTCAAAACAGGCAATAATGTAACTGTTTGTGACAACCTGCAGTTTCCTGCTGATTTACTGTGGTACGGTCACGTGGATTCCATGTTACGATCCACTTGTGCACCCTTCAGTGGCGTAGAATAGGATGAGGAGGCGTTTTAGTATCATGACAAGTGATATATCTATCTATCGTAATGAGTTCATCACAGTACTAAAAACAGTGCTGTAATGAACTCATTACAGCATTGTTTTCAGTTATATTTTCGATTTGTGTTTACACTGACTTCCGTTCCTATCAAATTTCAAGACACCTCAATTGTCAATATAATATAATTCGGATATAGTGAAATAATTTGCAACTTAATTCGCAATTTCTCTTAATTCTGGTGGTGTTAAATCGATTTCGAGAGATATAATTCACAAATTTAATGAGTCATTATAGATTATTTTGAAATTCGAAACACACGATTCAAATTTAAATTCCGTAATCTGTCAATCTTCGTGACCAGTCACACCAACTGCCAAGTTACAATACGAAAGTCACTAGGATGTATACTCTGAATTTTTCATTGAATTTGGACAATATTTCACAAAACTTGACTGAAATAGAGAAGATATCGTCTAATAGTCGTTGCAGAAGGCAATTCCAACACGAATGAGGAATTTCAACGCATGAGTGTTGGAATTGCCTTTTTTTTCAGAAAATGTCGAATGTTTTATTCGCATTGAGAAAAATCACTTTGCTGCCTAGACTTAAAAGTAGTAACTTTGCTGCCCAGGCAAGAAAAGTAATAATTTGCTGATTGATATGTGTCTGCAAATCAATATTTGCTATCAATCGGAGAAAAAAATCACTTCTTTCACAGCTCGTTCATCTTTCAGAATGAAAATCAAACAATTCAAATAAGAAATTTTTTCTGATAAGCTGAACATAATGAAATCATGAAACATTGTTCTTAGAATGGAACTAGACGAATGTTTTTCCTCAGAGTACCATTTCAGTTTGGGAATTATGTTCAAACCCCTAGATATTATGTTCATTCAAAGATATAGATACTTATAATTAAAATGATAAGTGAGATAAGAAAAAAAGTATAATTGGATAATTTTTTCGAGCTACGTGCCTTTTCAATCTCAACCAACCTCCTCAGCGCATTATCTCAAAAGTCCCCTCAACAATTACCGTATTAGTTCTGCATTGTCACATCCCCCACGTCCAGATAAAATCCACCCTTAATTTTCCCCAAAGTAGGAGCGACGTACGCTACTGTTTGTTCCGATAAGATGCCAACAAAGCCGCATGCATATGTATAGGGGGGGCAGAATGACCTATCCGATTTTGTATGGAGTTGTTACACGGGCAACGAACAAGCAAAGTAAATCATTTCTCTGATAATGATATGGGGCGGTATGATTTACGTTTAATTTATTCCCAGATCGATGATGATCGGTAGACCGAGGTTGTCGATGAGCCTGATCGAAATTTATGTTTGTGTGTGTTTGGGCTCTGTGATACGCGTGACGCATATGGTCGATGGTCCCCAGAGCCATATTTCTGGGTTCAGTTCCTGCTGACCGATAGTTTCCTGGGATTCGATACTAGAAATGCGGTATGACGATAAATTCAGGGTGTGATGAATCACTGGTAGGAGTTTGGACGGAAATTTGGTATCAGGAAATTGGAAATTTATAATCAGTGACATGTAAAATCATCGATTCCTTCAAGTGAACTTGAAGTGACTTTGATCCAACCTTAGGGTGATAAAAATAGATAGATGGAGCATATCTCATTTTCACTAAGCAAATTTCGTCCCCAACATGAACTATCAAATTTGACATGAAGCGTGCGGAAATGAAAATATTTCAGTGTTACGATATTTCACTCCATTCGCCAGTTTCTCCACAAAGAACGCACTTATTGTGTCCCATAGCGAATCAATGTTTCATTTTAACTTAAAATATATTGAAATAAATACCTAAATATATCAGAAATCCAGAAAACAAACTTCAAGCGCGCCAAACGACGTGAAACAACCAATGACACTAGGAGAGCAAAAGTTGCCAAACCTTGGATTTCAGCAGATAGATACAGAAAATAATAAATATTCTGCTTCTTATAATTTCGACAATTAGGAAAAATATCGGATTTCAGTTATTCAAATTTGCATATTTAATAGGGAATCACTCAAATAAATATATTTCATTCGATATAATATACGTTCATAACGATATAGTAAAATTGTGGATTTGAAAATATATCACAATCCGACAACGTAACCTAACCATGTTCGGGACATGTGAAAATTGCGAATACTCCCTCTATCTCTGTTTATTACTCTATGGACCAATAACAATTAAGAAATATTTTCAATTACCCAGTAAGGGCTTGAGAAATTTGTCTTGAAATAATGAGGCATTTGTCAATGCCTGAAGGATATTCGGTGGAAAATTTTTTCGACAGAAAAGTTTATGAATTTAACAAAACATTAGATTCGTTGCTGTTCTCTACTATAGATCATCTATTACCATTGCATCGTAGGCATCTCGGGCTGATTTAAATACGATATTGTTAAACAGGTCAATCATAATGTTATAGTCATTATAATACCTTTTGTCCTCAACACGAACTATCAAATTTGACATGAAGCGCGCGGATATGATTATATATCAGTGATACGATATTTCACTGAATTTGCGAGTTTCTCCACAAAGAACGCACATCCTATATCCTTCAACGAATTTCTTCTTATTTCCCATAATGAATCAACGTTTCATTACAACTCAAAATATATTGAAATGAATACCTAAATATATCAGAAATTCAGAAAACAAACTTCAAGCTCGTCAAACGACATGAAACAACGGATGACACTAGGAGAGCAATAGTTGACCAAACCTTGGATTTCAGCAGGTAGATACAGAAGACAATAAATATTCTGCTTATTATAAATTCGACAATTAGGAAAAATATCGTATTCAAAAAATTAAAATTTGCAAGTATTTAATTGAGAATCACTCAAATAAATACATTTCATTCAATATAATATACGTTCATAATGATATATAGTAAAATTGTGGATTTGAAAATATCACAATCCGACAACGTAATCTAACCGTGTTGGGGACATGTTAAAATTGCCTATACTCGCTCTATCTATATTTATTACTCTATGACAAAAATTTCCCTCATTTTTGAAACATGCAAACATCTTAAATCGTACCTAAATCCAATCTACAAGTTTTTCCTGATCGATCTGGTGATGATATTATAATTCAAGTTAACATTTTTGTCAGCTTTCAAAAACAACTGATTTAACGCTTAGCAACAACAATCCCCTTAGTAAGAATCTGGCAGACTATGGCCCATAGCTCTCATCAAAAATAGTCGTTAGACGAAAGTTATAGGCCATTTTTCGGGCACTATCCACATGTATCACCCCGAATGAATATAAATGTTTACGAACTGTAAAATCTAACAGGATATTCGAGTCGACGGCAATAAAATAATTATTATCGTCAATAAAAACCCCCTAATGCCATGGGAGGAAGCGTCCGACCAAAAACGGATTACGAGGAAACGGAAATGCTTGGATGCACTTCTTTTGTGTCATGGTTTTACAATAGTGCAATATTTTTTTATGGTTATGGCGCCGCAAAACGAGAGGAAAGTTGATTATGTCCGTATGATGGTGAATATGGAATTGGGTGGAGGGGATAACGTTAGCCGAGTATTATTATCATAAACGCTGTGAATTCCTTTTGCTCTGCGTTATTGCCGCTTTTGATTACGGCGGTTGAGATAGTGAGAGCGTAGATACATTTGGCGCAATTTCTGTTGGGGGAACTGAATATTTCCCTTAATTTTTGTCGCATTGCTACATTGATGTCGAATATCCGGATTCCTGGAGGAAAACGAATGTACAGTGCCTATCAAGATTTAATAGTCTGTAGTTTCCGCTTATGATAATTATTTTTATTTACATAGGCGTACAACTTTGCTTCCGTAGTTTTTTCCGAAATTGGAGGCTTTATTGTGAAAAGCTGGTTATACATTTATGATTCAGAGTATTGCTCATCGCTGGCCTCTACTTTCTCCCATCTTTCGGGTGGCGTACGAATCCCGCGTTGAAAAAACTGGTCATTTTTTGAAGCGATCCACGAATCGATCCAATTTTTTACTTCTTTATAAGACCAGAAGTGCTGGTCAGTCAGGCCGTGTGCCATTGATACAAACAAGTGATAGTCCGAGGAAGCAACGTCTGGAGAATACGGCGGGTGGGTTAGGACTTCCCATGTCATGCTGTAAAATCACGTTTTTCTTCCAATGAAAATCGCCTGTGATTGTTTCAGTCGGTTTTAATAAAATTTTCCAAAAACATCGTCATATCTCGTAAATTATTCGTCACAGATCCCTCAATTAAAAACGTTTTTTGAACATCGGGTTCTGATCTGAAACATAGTGAGGTTTCAAGGGCGTAGCTTACGTCCAGGTGAAGTTGTAGCCTCGGGAATTTCATCCATTTTTTTTTTAGGAAATTCAGATTTTCACCTATAATTTCTGAAATAATGTACTAATCCTCAAACTGAGAGCATTTTCGTGATCTACATAGTCGAATCGATCAATAAAATGGTACAGTAGTCCCATGAAGAAACTTTAATTTTTTTCAATTTTCTAAGGGTTAGGAATGGAAAATTTCACGAACATTTTTCGAGACAAAAATTTTCAGGTGAGATCCAAATTCGGCTAATCAGGGATCGTCAATTGCGGCACCGTTCACCGATTTTGCGTAGACCTCACAGTTTTCAGGAAATTCGAAATCGAAATTTGGGAAAAAATTGAATTTCCATAAAAAAAAATCGTTATATTTGGTATTATCGAAATTAACCCATTTTTCGTCTCCAGTCACAATGGGAGGCAGAAATTCCTTCCACTTTGCCTTGCAAGTAGCTGTTCACAAGAAACAAACGCCGTTCAACATCTCTCGGTTTCAACTCGTACTGCACCCAATCCTTGTTTCGGAATCATTCTCATGGTTTTCAGGCGTTTCGAAATGGCTTGTTGCGTCACTCCCAATGATCCTGCCAATTCTTGTTGCCTTTGACACTAGTCTTGATTAAGAAATCCTCCAATTCCGCATCTTCGAAAACCTTCTCTCTTCCACCGTCATGCTGGTCTTCGACGTCAAGATCACCGTTCTTGAAGCGTTGAAACCACTCTCGGCACGTTCTTTCTCTAATAGGGGCCTCACCATTGGTATTTGCGAGCCTCAGCCCCAGATTTCTTCATATTGAAGCAGAAAATTGAAACCTCCCTCAAATGACGAGAATTTGGCGCGTGAGCTGACATATTTAATCGAGAATAACTTTATGATGCAGACACAAATCGGCCAATATTTCGATGGCATTACGTTAACAAATACCTTAGCTTACCGTATGATATCTACCATCTATTTATTTCGACTATGACTTACCGCTACAGCCATATTTTGCAAAACGACGAAAGCAAAGTTGTAAACCTAATAGTTTTGTCGTATTCGGTACCGATTTCGAAAAAAAAATTCATGTATTTGCTCATCAAGAAAGAGTGTTTCATTAGTATCTTTTCAAAAAACAAACGTATCGTATCAAAAACACTGATAGTTTATGAATGCCAGACAAAATAAGCAAGAGCTCTAGATTCCGAAGATTGAAAACAATTCACCAAAACCAAAACACAACATATTCACGTCGACAATCTGCGCAATATAAAGAGCGAAAACTCCCTATCTACATCACAATTCATGAATAGCCGGACCTCCACTCTCTTCCAAAACCCATAATTATTACTTGAAGAGTCCCCATTCAACCGCTGAACGCTCCCAATGTAAAGTCTGAGGGAGATCGGGGAATTCCAGCCTCTTCGGTAGTCGAAAGTTAATCATCCCGTTGCACATAACCCAAAACATTAATTACGGTCTTGTACACACACGTGTAATATTTCGATTAACTTCCGGGCAAGTTCGAAATACCCGGCTGTCAAAAGCCAATCCATTACCATGAATACGTTCGCAGATGCTGCACACAGCCTCATGAATAGAAATGTCCCGGAGAAGACGAACTTCGTCGCAGCCACAAGTATCTTCGGATCCCAGCGGGGGGGCCTTGGGATCATCGGGTGAACCACACACGGAACAACTGTCGAACAAAAGAAGAGGCATTCAATTAAATGGCGCCGTGGGTTGGGTAAATGGGTATATCATTCGGGGAGGCCGACTGGTATTACAGGAATCTGCTTTGTTGCGAATGAATACTTTGTGTCGGGTCATTTCGATGTCGATGGTGTATAACCTATAATTTAGTTTTTCCGCAAACGTCAAAAAATTTCGACCTTATTAATGGCAGGATTTAAGTTTGATACATAGGCGTACAACTTTGGTTCCGCCGTTTTTTTTTTCCGAAATTCGAGGCTTTATAGTAAAAATTTGGTTATACATTTATGATTCAAAGTATCGTCCATCGCTGGCCACTACTTTCTCTCATCTTTTGGGCAGCATACGAATCCCGCGTTGAAAAACCTGATCACCTTCAGAAGCGATCCACGAATCGATCCAATTTTTTACTTCTTCATAAGATCGGAAGTGCTGGTCGGCCAGGCCGTGTGCCACTGATCGAAACAAGTGATACTCCGAGGAAGTAACGCCTGGAGAATGCGGCGGGTAAGGAAGGATATTTCTATATTTCTGTATCGTAATGAGTTCATTACAATTTTAAAAAACAGTGCTGTAATGAACTCATTACAGCATCGTTTTCAGATATATTTTTCGTTTTGTGGTTGTCTATGCTGACTTCCAATCCTATCAAATTTCAACAAACGTCAATAATTGTCAATATAATATAATTTGGGGATATAGAGAAATGATTCGCTACATATTCGCAAATTCTCATAATTCTGGTAGTGTTCAATCGATTTCGTCAGACATAATTCACGAATTTAATGTGTAATTGTAAATTATGTCTAAATTCGAAACATACGATTCATATTTAAATTCCGTAATCTGTCAATTTTCGTAACAGTCACACCAACTGCCAAGATACAATACAAAAGTCACTAGGATATATAATCTGAATTTTTCATTGAATTTCGACAATATTTCGCAAAACTTGACTGAAATAGAGAAAATATCGTCTAATACTCGTTGCAGAAGGCAATTCCAACACTCATGCGTTCCAAAACTCGCTCCTTCGTCGCTCGTTTTCGAATTTCGCATTCGTGTTGGAATAGGAGCCCATTCTGCAACTTGTTTTTGAATATACTATTCAACGTTTCCAAGTATGTTTTGACCACTTTCGCAACATGCTGTAAAATCACTTTATCATGTCTCTCGTTGTATTGCGACCGTTTGTCTCTAAATGCTTTGCTCACATGCATTATTTGCGTTGAATAACGATCGCCTGTGATTGTTTCAGTCGGTTTCAACAACTCATAATACGCTAAGCCGAGCTGACCCCACCAAATACTGAGCATGACCTTGGAATAGTGAATATTCAGTTTGGCCGTCAACGTGGAAGCTTTGCCGGGATATCACCATGATTTTCTGCGTTTGGGATTAACGTAATGAACCCAATTTCGTATCCAGTCACAATGCGATGCAGAAATCCCTTCCGTCTTTGCCTTGCTAGCAGCTGTTCCCAAGCAAACAAACGCCGTTCAACATCTCTCAGCTTCAACTCGTACGGCACCCAATTTTCTTGTTTCTGGAACAGTCCCATGACTTTCGGGCGTTTTGAAATGGCTTGTTGCGTCCTGCCAATTTTTGTTACGTTTGACACTAGTCTTGATCAAGTAATGCCTCCAATTCTGCATCTTCAAAAACCTACTCTCTTACACCGTTATGCTGGTCTTCGACGTCAAAACACTGTTCCTGTAGCGTTGAAACCACTCTCTGCACGTTCTTTCACAAATAGCGGCCTCGCCGTATGTATATGAGAGCACTCTATGAACCTCAGCCGCAGATTTCTCCATATTAAAGCAGAAAATCAAAACCTTCAGCAAATGACGAGAATTTGGCTCGTAAGCTGACATCGAGATTAACTTTATGATGCAGACACAAATCGACTAATATTTCGATGGCGTTATGTTTACGACAACCTAAGCTTATTGTATGACATCTACGATCTATTTATTTCGACTACCACTTACCGCTACAGCTATCTATTGCAAAACGGCGGAAGAAATGTTGTACTCTGTAAGATTATAATGAATGTTGTACTAGGTCATAAATGCAAACTAAATCACTTGTGTGATTTCCCTCTAAAATTCCAACGTTTCCCATCAATGATAGCTATTCATCTACAGACCATGTTATTCGAAAATAACAATAACAGTTTCAACCGTTATTTCTCCCATCGCTGTTTTCATATCTCACTTCATAAATCTCTCTCGAGCCATACAGCACATTCTCCGATCTTGTGGGGGTTATAACCTCATCTCAACGTTGACTTACCCCCAACAATATCGAGCCGAATTCGATCCAAGAGCTACTGAAATATAAGTACGTCCAAGAAATAGCGACGCACGTAGTCCAGCATCTCCCCAGGCAGTCCAATAATTTTTGCTACGGCCATTAGGCCAGTCGCTATTTATTATTTATTGCCCGATATTGCCGTGATCCCGGGAAAGAATTGAGGAAATGTGGTCAGTCATTTATCTAACATTATTGGACGGAGAGCGTTGGCTCGCCGCTGTAGCAAATTTAATTGCTTCTGGCTGGACAAATAATCTCAAGTCGAGAGTGGTGAGAGCATGATGTTGATGTATTTCGCCGGAGGAATTGAATTTTCCGCAAACAAATGTCGGTTTTCATCAGCGGAATTCATAACCGGAAGAATGGAGCTGCCACAAATGTACTCCGCGATATAGAAGTCGTAAAACGAAGAAAGGCAAGAAATTTGGGATTTAATATTGGGACGAAATGAGTTTGATGATTTTTAAGTTAAACGAATAAGGAATTGAAATAATAAATAAGGAAATGAAAAAACGTCAGGAGTATTAGTATTAGCAACAACTTTAGGGATTCAATAGATAAGGTTTTTCAATAGCCATAGCAATAGAAATAAATTCTGACAGGTGCTGTCTTACAGTTTTTCCTTCTAGAAACCATTTATAATTTGGAATTGAGCGTTTGTGATTAGTGGAATAAAGACGAGGGAAATAAAAATTAAAATATTTGCTCACCAAGTCCATTTACTTTCTCTATCTATGTTTATTACTCTGAGGCTGCGGGTAGACTCGAAAAAAATACTGACAGGTGCTATCATACAGTTTTCCCTTCTAGAAACTATTTGTAATTTGAAATTTAGCGTTTGTGATTAGTGGAAATTAAGAGGAGGGAAATAGAAATTACAATATTCGCTTAGCAATTCATTCATTCATTTATTTGCTTTTATTCGAATAAATGAATATGGAAAGCAAATATTTCAAACTTCGACTCTGTTATCTTTTATTTATGAATATGTGCCACTTCAACTTATACCTATTCAGTTTATTTTCTTCTGTAGTCTTGATAAAGTCTAAATATATAGACGAAACGTTGGCTCAGTCCAGATTGGTCGCCTGTAAAATGAATTTCAACATTTCGAAGAAAGTCACACAATTTCACCGTGATCACAAAAACAAAAAAAGGATGGAATTTGTACTTGGGTGTTGATTTAAAATAACAATTTCCAGCTCCGTGCAGAATTTCAAGCTGATCGAAAATTCGAGAAGAATATTTGAAAATTGATACGTGATCACAAATTTTGTTTTGATTTTGCACTCTAATGAATGGAATAACCAAGTCAAATTGCCCCGGAACTTTAGAGCGCTCGATCACCCTTCCCAAATTCCACCCTTGGATATCACATAATAGCTGGTGGCCCTACTGAATTTATCAAAACTTTCAATTGTGCCATCAAAAGTCACACTTTTAATCCTTATGATAATAGATATGCTATTTTAGTCGAGCTTATCCCTGAAAATGATTCGAGTTAACGCTTATTGTAACATTTCCTTTCTAAATAAAAATGTCCTTATTGTTTTCGAGCTCCATAATACTCGCATTATAATATCTATTCATTAACCCTTAAAACAAAACGTTCCAACTGAAGTTTCCATTCCAAAAAAAATATATGACCTCAATTCTGTTCGCTCCTAAAGCAAATAACAAACCCATTCCATCCTACAGGTAATTTTCGTAATGCAGGGAGTAGAAGGAACACAAGCGAATAATAGGGACCTGCTGCCAAAGACATATATCGGGGGTTTTTCAGTAATGAAAAAGGATGCTCTTTCCACAAAACATTATGAAATCTGACGAAAACCGAAGAATATAAGCCAGGCGTTGCTCAGTTATTACATTCTCGTTTTATCAGGACCGTTTTGGCTTGAACTTGCACGAGATTTCATACGAATTTGTTGAAGTAAAGAAAAATGATATACATATTCTCATACATACATCGTCTTCAGTTTTGGCCGCTCTAGGTTTCCCAAAAAATAAATTATCTATGTTCTGGAAATGAGATGAATATTTTCCTCTATTTCAACTGCAATATATTTGATGGAAAATCTTTGTTTGTTACTCTTTGCTTTATGCAGGTTGAGACAAGATAGAAAAAATGAGAAAAAATTATGGATTATTTATTTTTGATTAATTATAATTCCACAACTGAATCCAAATCTAATTCTCTGTATTACCACCTCTTTTTCCTATCAACTGGTAGATACTACCTGTATCTATAGGTCCTCAAAAAATGACTTCCAAGTGTCGAACAGATACCATTCGATTCTTTCTTCCCCCACAAGGCCAAAAACTGCACTAAACAGTGACACGTTGAGGAGGGAGAAGCTTTTCAATGATCATTCTTGGATTTTCCGAGCCCAAAATGCAACAATTCTGCTGATCAAAGTTGCCTCCGAGGTGAAAAAGGGGCTCATCACTGAAGATGAAAATCTGATTCAGGAACCAGTCAGCGAAAACCCAGTATAGCTGGTTATTGACCAACTTGAGTTCTTGTGTGAACTGAACTTACCAAAGTCTTTATGCAAAATACGATGTTTCTACAAGAATACTTCTCTCAGAAATAAATATAGTGTTCTAAAAGTCAATAACTCAATTGTATTTTCTGAGGAAGTATAATGGAGCTACTCTCAGGTGTGTTACAAATCATTTACAAGTTACAAAACACAATTCTAAATTCCGAAGGAAATTATTTGACTAAATAACATAAATACTTCAAATTAATCTACGATTCTTCTTAAATTCATCTCAGTTTATTCACAATTGAACATGAGATGATAAAATAATTCAAAAAAATTCTAAACGTTGTTGAAACGTCTATCTTTTCATTATCAAATGGCATAACCTACTCAACACAAATTTCATAAGAAATGTTGAAAACTATTACATTGTGTTGCCATTATAGCCATTTTGAATCATTTCTATTTGAAAACCCGTTAGAAAATAAAAGGAAATAAGGAGCTATCCTGTAAAATCTGCAGTGTTTTCCAAGATTAAAGTTTCTCCACTCTGAGCTCGAGACGGCCCTGTGCCATGATGTAGAGAACCTCTTGTGTTCCATACAGTAGATCCCCAATCATCTTGCCTCTCAAATTCAACATTTCCTCAAACACTGGAGCGTCCCAGTCACCACAGGAATTATTGGTACAGCCTCCCTCTGCATCCGTCGAGACCTCCAAATTCTGGAGTACACTCGACAACGGCCTGAAAAGGAGACAAGAAGACTTATTATTTCTGAATCGGGCAATTTCAGATATTTTTTGTGAGCCAATTTAACAATTCTTCAGAGTCAAGAGGCATTCCTGTTTTAATGAATAGCAGTTGAATTAATTAAATTCGAGATTTTCATTAACGTTTCGTTTTCAGCGGGCCGTTTCAAAAAGAAGATGTCTTTGCAATTTAAATTTCGCTTTCGAGACAGGTAATCAAATTTGTTTGTTGGACGTATCGGGTCCGAGCAACTAGTTCATTAGAATTCCTGCCTGGGAGTGGAGAATTCCTTAATTGGAACATCCGATATTTTTTTTTCCAATGAGGATTATGAGGAATTCAGTCTGAATTCGAAATTGGACATTAAATTTTGGGGGAAATGAGTTGTTATCGTTCCCAAACATAATAGTCACATAAGTAACACTTATGACATTATTTTACTTCATAGTAAACAATTTTAAAATTGACATTATCATAAATCCAGTTTCATTTTAGTTCTTATGGTAATGATTCTACCTCGAGGTCAATTCTTACGCTTTACATAAGTAGACGTAGGCACAAATTTGACAATATTTATACGAGTCAGCTCTCATAAACTCGTTTTTCAGCAAAAAAATGTTGACATTATCAATGCCAGTTCATAAAGTTTAATTTTACAGACGTTTCCTTATCAAGTTGCTTTCAGATTCAGAAGAATTTGACCTCAAAATCATTTGCAGTCTGTTCTTTTTTGAACTCTTCGACATTGGTGGATAGCCTATTTTCTACTCCTTCTGGATAAGATGCTAGCTCCATATAATATCTAATTAACGTTCTCAACCAAACAATAGAACGTTAATGTTTATTTGAAAAATCGTCGCAATGGAAATGAAGAAAATGTATACTGTCAACGAAGGCCATTTTCAAATGAATAAATTCTACTCAAGCGTTTTAATTTATATTTTGGGAAAGTTGAATACTGGCTATTTACAATCATAGAATGGGTATAGTGTGCAACAAGTGAGAAAACCACATTTCTCACTTCGTAAGAAATGTTCGTTTTCTCACACTAGATACACAATATACTATTGTTGAATAGATTTGCATTTTTCTGTATCATACCAAATGCAATGTGCATTTGGTATGATACATCTATGTTAATGTAAAATGGAATGTAAAATTGTGTGTTTTTATGGCTTTATATGACTCCATTGTCAAACATTCAGTCTCTACACAAAAAGTCAAACTTCTACGTCTAATGATACTAATTAATTTCAAATGTTAGTATTGTGTTTTGTATAGACCATTATGCCCTCTATAAGAAAAAGTTATAGGATATCCAAAGTAGCCATAGCGATATAAGCTACGAATGTAATATAATAATTTTTCATACATTCCTTCGAAATTATATATTGTAGAAAATAATGACAGAATATAATAATGGTCTCATCATGGTGCGTGTATATTTTATCGTTAATATAACCCACATTCTTGTTACAATGAATAGCATTCATTTAAATTCACTCCATTATCAGTTTGATATGGAATGAATTAAACTAAAATACACGCAATAGAATGACGAGAATGTATATGAATAGCAAAAGCCATTAGTGATTAAAACTGTGTCCTATTTATATTTACATGGTAATTTAGGCTCTACGATGACGTAAAACTGTGAAATCGATGCATAATTTCGACACCAGCAACGTCACTGTCATTAATGTCGATATTTTATTCATATGTGTAGCGCAGATTATAGCTAATATTTATTGCGAGTTCTCGGTGCCAATATATAAATTTTGTACTGAATGGATGAAATCCATCATTAATAACGGATTATCATGGGCTTGCTATTTTTGACAGCAATTAATTATGATTCGAGCGAAAGCAGCTTAGTTGGATGTCGACTGAAATAGGTTATTTCATATGAGGATATACAGCGTGTGAAAGTAGGCAATTTCGGTTACTTTCGCTGGAATTTTTTTATGAATTGGAGAAAAGTTTCATGTTTTGATTGAAATGAAAAATGTAATCATGTTGCTATGCCTCATTACTAAATTCTAATGAGTTATGCAAATATTATTCGTTGTAATATTTTTTTTCAATTAATCATCAAGTTTTTAAAGTTTCATGAGGATCAGTATAGTGTCCCAAATTTGATGGTCACTGAGAGCATCTTGAGTATTCTAAGTCTAAAAGCAAAATTTCTCAAGGCCCTCTATCTATTTTTTAGAAAAAATAATATATCAAAAATCAGATCCTGATTATCTTGCTCCGTTTTCGAGTTACATGGCTATTCTGAAAAATGACTCTATCAAATATTAAATTTGCTTTGTCCTGGTTTCTGTTCGGGATATTCGAAAAATTTTAACTAAAATTCTGCTTTTGTTCTGCTTGAATTTTCAACGTTATCGATTAAATAGTAGTACGAAATTCTGCAACGAACTTGAAAGTATAAATTCACACCTCCACGAAAAAAGAATTTTTTTTAATTATCTTACAGAATAGCGTTAATACTGTCATTTATTTGTAATGAAGGTGTAGATATCTAAATTTTAGATGTTTCCTCACCCTATTCAAAAAATTGAATGGCATAATATGTATAATAAAGTGAAGTAGACATAAAATTTAGCAAATATTTGTAGTATGAGCAATTATGACAACTACTTATTACTTTTAAGTATACCTACGTACTACTTCGCTTGGATAAGGTTAACTACAATCGGAAATAATACTAATAATACAGCTCATGGTCTCAATCCCTTTTATGACTTGTAAAATAGAACTATTTCAAACATGAATGGGTTCAATATTTACATTTTATCGTTATCTTTTGCTATACACTTTCTCCAGTATCTGGAATTACGATGTCGAGTTCAATCAAAATAAAGATTATTCAACACATTTATGTTTGGTTATTTGTATAATTTTATTGAACATTTTTTCGAAGCTAAGGGCATGTTTTGGATATAAATATATCATTATTCTTTACTGTGGAGAAAGTATTATTTTCATTTATACTTCTAGTTTATTCGTTGAATTTTTTTTTGCAGGTAATGACAATACATCAAACTCTTTCTCCATTATCTGTAAGGGTAAGTCACTGCCGTGAGTCTCATCGTGTATGACCAAATCAATTCGATCGAACCCGAAAATGTGCCATTCATTTTTTGCTAGCTAAAAAGGGGTTTTGAGATCCCCTCACTATGCAACGAATTTGGAACACTAGAATTTTTATATGGTTATTATTTCAGCCTGCTGTGAAAAAAACTACCATGAAAAGAAAATTCCAAATTAATGGCTATAGTTCAGTGTGGCATTCAAATCCAAACTCTGATTTATGGCTATATATAAACACGTTTAGAGTCAGAATTAATCCCGGAAAATGCATTTCTACCCCATCCATCCCTGAAGAGCATTAATTGTTAATTATAATATGTATGCCCGCGTTATAAGCCATAAAAACAACGTTACTACATACCACTATACATTTTCGTATAACGCATTCGAATAAAAAGCGAAAATGAGATTTCAACGCTTTTTCACGGCAGAATAAAATGGAATGTTTTTGCGACCTGTTTTTTAATCATTGGCTCATATAATGGAAACATGTATAATGCAGGTTTTCATTTTTCGCTTCAACGGAAATTCATTTATGCCGAACTGTTTTATTCGTTACGTGTGTACTTTTGTCGCAAACCTTGTGCAAAATTGGACTCGAAAACACATATTGCCACTTTCCAAAAATCATCCTCGCAAAAATCTCAACAAGTTGATCAATAAGAGAAAAACATCGATGAAATATCGACATTGATTCAATGTTTGTTCGATGCATTTAAAATTTTAAAATATATGAAAAACAATGTAATTTGTGAAGTCAAGAGGTTCGCTGATTCAAATTATTATACATTTGATTTTTCCAAATAATTTCGCTTGAATCTTTTCTTTTCAAATTTGAAACTGTCTAAGAGATCATCATTTCTCATTCAATATCTATTTCTGTATGCATTCTACTCTCCTTCCTATTATTTTGCTGAGTTATGGTTTTTTAATTCATTTCAAAAGCTGAAAATCTTTATTAACTACCTACCTTATAACGGGTGTTTTTTTTCGCGGTATATAACTTTAAGTTGGCATTACTGTTCAGGATGGCGACCGATTTAACAGCTGCCGAGTAATTTATTCTCAGTTTAGTTTGGCAATTAATCATGAATAAACTCACACCTGAACAAAGTTTGCAAATAGTGCAATTTCATTTCGAAAATAATGGTTCTGTGCAGAATACGTATCGCGCACTACGTCCATTTTATTTTGTTTAGCGATGAAGCGCACTTCTGGTTGAATGCCTACCTCAACAAACAAAACTGCCGCATTTGGAGTGAAGCTAATACTCAAGTGTATGTCGAAACACCGTTACATCCAGAAAAACTGACTGTTTGGTGCGCTTTAGGGGCTGGTGGAATCGTACTTCTTCAAGAACGATGATGGCCAGAACGTTACAGTCAATGGTGATCGGTATAGAACCATGATTACTAACTTTTTCATTCCTGAATTGAACAACCAAGATGTCCAGGAGCTGTGGTTCCAACAAAACGGCGCAACATGTCACACAGCTCGTGCCACAATCGATTTATTGAGAGACACCTTTAGTGACCGCCTGATTACACGTTTTGGACCTGTGAATTGGCCTCAAAGATCTTGTGATTTAACACCGCTAGACTACTTTCTGTGGGGCTATGTAAAGTCATTGGTCTATGCGGATAAGCCACAAACGCTTGACCATTTGGAAGACAACATTCGCCGTGTTATTGCCGATATACGGCCACAAATGTTGGAAAAAGTCATCGAAAATTGGACGTCCAGATTGGATTACATTCGAGCCAGCCATGGCGGTCATATGCCAGAAATCATATTCAAAATGTAATGCCACAAGATTATCTTGCGGATAAATAAAATTCATGTCAATCGAATAATTCATCGTTGTTTTATTGCAATTTAAAGTTCTATAGCTCTAAAAAAACACCCTTTATAAACCACACTTTCTCACTCAAAAAACCCTTCGTTATAATTCGAAACTAATCCTCCCCAAAAATTGCCTACATGTTTCTGCTTAGCAGTGATCAATTTATGTAATATCTTATGTTGACATTTCGGAACTTGAGGAAGAGGAAATTGTCAAGGTTTTGCGGTTAAACCCTGGTGGGAACCACTGCAGTTACCGCATTAACTCACCTGGGTAGAGGCTTATGAACAGGACAATTAGTAGAGCTAACTGGCGAATATGGTGTTGTTCTGAATCGAGACAACAGCTTACATAATTCAGAGCAACAAGCGGAATTATAGTCCCATAGGAGGTACACCTAGATACGAGAGGATAACCCTCAACTAGGAAAACATTCGGAAAAGTTTGAACAGGGTTTTCTTATTGACCTAAAGGATTTTATAAGAGTTCATGTTAAACTTTTTCATGAATTATATTTTTTAAGTTAAATGAGGCATTCCATACTTAAAACTCACTCTGTATACTTATTAATTTACCTAGAAATACATCTGAACGAAAGTTTCACAATGTGTACAAAAAACAAATTATAACGAGTAATGTAAGAAAGCATTTCCTCAGACAGATCAGGAAATAATTCCATGTTCCCAAAAGAATATTTTCCCCGATGTCTCAAGGAAAGATGAATTGTTATCTGATAAGGCTGAGGTTAGTCAAACTGAGATATTCCCAAAGAGGGATAATAAGGAAAGTTATTAAGTTTTCCGAGAAACCAAATTGTGACTAAAAAATCAAGTAAAGCGGGGAGAAAGAGAGATATCTGAAATGAGACACCACTGAAACTAGCAGATACGGTGCTCCTCTTTCTCACAACAGAACCGGATCAGAACGTTCAATTACATTTCTGTCCAAACTTGAGCTTTATGTTTTCTTTGTTTTTTTTCATTTTTTCTCTCCCGATTCTCCTAGGTCTAGGCCTTTAGGAAGTCTAGGCCTCTCTGAAGCTTAGAGCTTATAAGAGTTTGGGGAACCGGTTGCGTTATATGTAGTCTTCAATACCTATCACCTCTTCAGGTACCACACTTCTAAAATCTTTTGAAAATAGATTTCTTTTTGTTATAGTTGAGGCGGCCTTATTGAAATAAAATATAATTATTAAATCGATTTAAATAATTTTAAGAGAATCATCTATCCATTTATACCTTTTTTAGTGTGTCTGCATTATTCATTCAAATTGATGTCGAGAAATAATATTCTTCAAAAATTAACTGGTTCTTCATGGGGTGCTGTCGATGCTGATGCCAGCACTCTCTGTACGGAAGCTTTGGCCTTCATTTTTTCTGCTACTAAATACTGTTGTTCTGTTTGGTTCAATAGTGCTTATATTCATAAAATTGATGCACAGCTTAACGTTTCTTTGAAAATTATCAGTGACACTATTAGATCTACACCTTCACCAGTGTCGACGCTAGGGGAGTCTACAGGGGCCCGGGCCCCCCTAAAATACTGCTGATCCTCCCTAAAATTTGACATACTAAATAATTAAAAGATAAGCTGAACTTTGTCCCCCCGAAAAAAAAACCGGCCCTCCTTTGGTCACTCCTGTTTTTAAAAGCTGGCGTCGCCACTGTCCTTTACATTGGTTACCAGTGCTATCACATATACTACCACCTCATATTCGTAGACAGGTTGCATTCAAGAAATGCAACCTATTTATGATGAATAAATCAACTCCCACCTTTATCTAGCTGAAAAAGTTGGAGTACGTCCCTGTCCACCTTCCTTCATACCTCCCACCAACGCTGAAAACGCGAAAAAGACCTAAACGCGAGCTAATCAAATAGCTCATTAAATGATAAGAGTTAATATCCCGAATTAAAACTGATGACTGGAAAAGTTAGAACAGCTTTTGGAGCACTGCAGGGGTTCGGATTACTTGGAATGAAAGTTTTCTTCGGGAAATGACCGACTTACTACCCATGTGAGTTAACAAGTTGAGGAGGTCATTATTTGGGTTGCTTTTTAGGATGGTGTTCGATTATGTTCTCCTTGTGAATTGGGAGTGGGGATACACGATTTGATGAGAGAATTGGTGGGGAATATAAATGGTTTTTCAGTAAGATGTTGCAATTTGATATTGAAAAAAAAAACGAGTTAATTTTGAGAGAAGTCAATGGGTGTTTATTTCGTTGTAAAGAATAAAGTATACCATTAACGATATCAGTCAAAAAGCTACGGTTGCATCATCATATCCTCTTCATGTAATTTTCCATGACCAATTCAGACATTTGTGGCTGTTTGTTCTTGACAACTTCATGTATTCCATCTTTAAGGTCTTGAATCGATTGTAAAGCATATTGGTTTATTGAATGTGAAAGTTTGAAAATTTCAGCCGAGCTACAAAATTTGATTTCCTCTGATTGAAACATGGTATTTTTCCACAGACGTCTTTCAAAAGTTGAACAAATAAGGTAGCAAAACTTCCTCGCGAAACTCTCTCGGGCGAAATTTCTCGCTAGGACTGAAATTTCGCACTACCCACAATTCAGCAATCAACATGGAGACTTGTTTCGACTCTATCATACAAATGTGAAGAAGAGGGAGAAGAAGAAAAACCAACAGTGCTTTGACTCGTATTGACTCAGGGGTAGAGGAGCGTCTGTACTCGCGCAATTATTTCGCGAGGGAATTGCGCCCAATGAAAACGCAGCTTTAAGTAGAACTCCTCTAGAGATTATAGTGTTACAAGATGAAAATAACGTACTGTAGGGTTTGATTTTGGAAGCAAAGACCGGGAATAGCTCTACACCCTCTGGAAATTTATTTCCTACGATATAAGAGGAAAACATAAACCCCAATATGAAACTTGAAGAGGTTTTTTCTTCACCATGCAAAACGAGGGTTAGGAAAATTCCAAGAGCCCAATATACTTTCCCCGACAGGTATACCAACCTTAATCGAGCAATCTTCCATCGAATACGCCCCTTGCAGTCCGTATGGAGCGCACGAAGAATGGCTCTTCACAGTTTTGAGGACCCACTAACTTTTTACGCCTTTTTTCGTGCTCGTTCCCCATACCGGGCTGCGGACCCGGCAGCTTTCTTCTTGTTTGCTTATTTTGGCGAGTTATTCCGAGATGATTAATTATTTATCGCGTCAAGAACGAGCGGAAACATCAGCAACTCGAATAAATTTGATTGATGAGGGCCACAAGAGCACTAGTTCATTTTCGTATGCGGAAAAATGGGTCCGGGCTGTGTTTGAAATGTAAATAATGGCCTTTTTTAAATTGAAACACTTCGTCGTTTTATAAATGAGGACGGCCTGACGTCGCCGCGATACATTTTTTTTTTTTGGTGGTGTGTTGAATAGGTTATGATATTATAATTGGCTGGTTAAATATATCTCGAGTAGGCGGATGGAGGAGTGCTAGATTATGGATGGGTCTTGTAGATTGTCAAGTGCGGCAGTCATAGAATCATTTCTCATGTTGATGGGAAGGCTAGGGTCTGTGATATGATGGATCTTTCATGAATGGTGTTTAACGATAAGATGAATCTTTGGATTTTATCGCGCTGAAATGTCCTGATATTTTTTCTACTTTCTCAATATCAGAGACAGATCAAAACTGGAATTGTAAGTTTTTTCTCTGCACGAAACAAATGATAAATGAGCCGAATGAGTTGTTCTAGAAAGGTTTTTGAAAAGGGTGATGTGTATGAAATGCATACTGGTTATTCAAAGTACCTAATAGGCCAATTGACGAGTCCCCGGTCTACCATAGTAAAACAAATTTTTTTGGCAGAATTCGATTTCATTATTCAACATAGTTGCCTTCGAGGGTGATACAGGGATTATAGCGATCTTCAAACTTTTCGATACCATTTTAGTAGTACGATTTGTCTTTTGCTTCAAAATAGGCCTCAGTTTCGACAATTACTTCTTCATTGGCGCTAAATATCTTTCCAGCGAGCATTTTTTTGAGACCTGAGAACATGAAAAAGTCGTCAGATCTGGTGAATACGGTGGATGCAGAAGCAATTCGGAGCCATGCAATTTTGCCATTGTTTTCATTGATTTGTGACACGGCGCATTGTCTTGATGAAACAGCACTTTTTTCTTCAAATGGGCCGTTTTTTAACTATTTCATCCTTTAAACGATCCAATAACGCTATATAATAATCGCTGTTGATGGTCTGGCCCTTTTGGAGGTGGTCAATGAATATTATACCTTGTGAATCCCAGAATAGTGGTGCCATAACCTTGCCAGCTGACTGTTGTGCTTTTCCTCTCTTTGGATTCGGTTCATCGTGTGCAGTCCACTCAGCTGACTGTCAATTGGACTCCGGAGTGAAATGATTAAGCCATATTTCATCCATTGTCACATATCGACGCAAAAATTCAGGTTTATTGGACTTAAATAGCTTCAAACACTGCTCAGAATCATTTACACGTTGTTGATTTTGATCGATTGTGAGCTCGCGTGACATCTATATTGCACACAACTTTCTCGTGTACAAATATTCGTGAATAATATGATGTACACATTCAGATGATATCTTCACAAAGTCTGCTATCTCGATCAACTTCACTTTACGGTCAGTCAGAATTATTTTGTGAACTTTTTTGATTTTTTTTCGGTGCAGCCTCTTTTGGGCGTCCACTGCGTTCGCCGTCTTCGGTGCTCATTTTACCACGTTTAAACTTACCATACCAATCAATGATGGTTCATTTTCTTGGTGCAGACCCCGGAAACTCTTCATCAAGCCAAGATTTTGCTTTAAGTGTATTTTTTCCCTTCAAAAAGCAATGGTATATCAGCACACGAAATTCTTTTTTTTCCTTCTTTCAAATAGCATAAGACCTTTTGGAAATAATAAGATAAGCAAATAAAATAAAGCAGATCATAGATATCTCGATTCGTTCTCGAGTTACAGGGTGTTTTTGCAGAATGATTATTTCAAATATTTCGCTATATCTCGGTTTCTGTTCGAGATATTCAGTAAATTCTAAAATCCTCAAATGCTCCTAACTCCACGCCAGTGCCCTTCTCATTTTCTAATAATACACACGGTAATAGTCAAACACCAGACCATTGTTCTTAATAGGCTCATTAATTTCGTTTACCGCTGAAATTAAAACGCCGCAAACGGTCGTTATTCGAACCTGAACAAACGTAATTTTCCAGTCGACTCCAATTTTGAAGGATCGCCCCTTCCAGTGCCCATTAACTTATCAAGCCGTTTCAAATGAGCCGAACAGCATTTTCCCGTTTCGACATCTGTTAAAAGTTAAACCATTAAAGAAATCTACTTCAACTTAATGGAAGATCTAATACTTTCCCTACACCAACATATAAAATTCAACTTCGTCCTCATAAATACATTAGGGTGACATAAATTGATGCTGCGGGCCTTACGTTAGCTCCATTTAACCCGAAAAATAGAAAACTTCAGATGTAATAAATAAATTACGATTCGCTCCGTGAAGAATGTTAACGCCGTGGAAAAAAAAGAAGAGATTATTGGAAACGTTACTCACTCCTTTTTGGGGGTGAAGGGGGATAGAACGAAGTATAAATTCAGATAGAAAGGATTCAAGAATGTTTCAGAATGTAATAGTTACGATCCTCAGTGTAATAAACATAGATAGAAGGAGCATATGTCATTTTCAGTGAGCAAATTTAGTCCCCAACATTAACTATCAAATTTGACATGAAGCGCGCGAAAATGATACGATATTTCACTCAATTCGCAAGTTTCTCCAAAAGAACGCACTTCTTATGCCCCATACTGAATCAACGTTTCATATTAACTCAAAATATATTGAAATAAATACCGAAATAAATCAGAAATTCAGAAAACAAACTTCAAGTGCGGCAAACAACGTGAAACAACCGATGACACTAGGAGAGCAAAAGTTGACAAACCTTCAATTTCAGCAGGTAGATACAGAAAATAATAAATATTCTGCTTATTATCAATTCGACAATTAGGAAAAATATCGGATTCCAAATATTAAAATTTGCATATTTAAGCGGGAATCACTCAAAATATATATTTCAATCAATATAATATACATTCATAACGATATAGTAAAATTGTGGATTTGAAAATTTATCACAATCCGACAACGTTATCTAACCATGTTGAGGACAAATTGCGTATACTCCCTCTATCTATGTTTATTACTCTATGATGGAGACAAATTGTCAATCAAGCTATTTTGTCAAATATGTTAGCGAATCGATCGCCTTGTTCAATTATACTTTCGATCCTTTGTTTAGAATTGCTTATTAAGCTACTTTACAGGTATCTAGAATCACACCACATTTACTATAGTTAAGATAACATTATAAAAACTCCAATGTGTTGATTTTACAGTCAGTCATTAAGAATTGTTGAGCCCTGCAAAACATTCCTGATTATAATTTAGTTTGACATCAAATATTCCGTGACAAAAATCAAATATTCCACTGAAATATAAATGTAGCAAACTGAAATGTAACAAAATAACATTCTATTCAGTTCACAAAATCCATTTCATATAGAAATATTGAAGTGACGTATTTCGCGAGAGTTCTCGACCTGAATCTATATTTTCAATATTCATACATTTCCCTCTATATCGACAATTCTTCACATTCTTCAATCTGAATTTTGCCGTCGAGTTCCTTTGTAAGTTAACTCTAATGTAACGGTAAATATGTCAAGAATGCGTCGCAAACATCCTCGCTTGAAAATGGAGAACCATCAATAAAATATAAGGTACAAATATTGATCATATTGAGTGAGGTTTCTTCCCAGCAAACTCTTATGATGAAATTCCCAAATTCGAATATGCACGTTGAATAAGAGTCAAATCGGTGTTATTGTAATCTGGGAATGAACATATTCACCCAAATATGTGCGCGCTATCTCATCCAGAAAATTCAAAATCAACTGTTTATGTTACAAATTTGGGAATTTTTAAGAATCTTTGAAAGAATCATTGAATTTTCTAGAGAATTCATGATATGCTGAAGATATGTTAGATTCCTATATTTAGTGAAATTAATTATTGAGCGCCAGATGAATATTTGCTCTTAAGACACCCTAAGAGCTAATAAATTCCCAAATTCAGCAGAAGCATTGCTACTAAATTTCAAATTGCACATTTATTTAGGTAGCACAAAAAGAGTAAACATTATCACATTCAAGGTATACGTCGTCAAATATCCATACTAGGGGAATTACAAATTTCAAGTAAAAGCGTAAATTGAAAAACATTAGTGTGGCCCGTCGCTTGAGCTCAGGTCAATTACAACATAATACAGGGTGGCCATTTGAAAACGGAACAGACGAGATTACAGACGAAATAAAGTTTTTCGATAGAAATTCTCGGAGAGGTCGATTTCTGTTTCGAGGGGGACAACTTAAGATGTAGGTTACGGACGCATAGCGCTTCAACCCTTGCTGCTACAACCCCCACCCCCAATTTTTGAATAGGGAAGATGGGGTGAGTGATACCTCAATTTAAAGGTATTTTTATACTGATTTCAGCACAGTAATTGTTTTTTCATTTTATGCATTAGTTCTCGAAATATTCATGCGTTAGTTAGTTAGGAAGGAAGCCACAGTCATGGTTGTTCTGAAGCTCAAAATGACGATGCCATGAAAACACCACTTCATTTTCAAATACTTAGTTAAGAATATTTCGAGAACTAATGCATAAAATGAAAAAACAATTACTGTGCTGAAATCAGTATAAAAATACCTTTCAAATGAGGTATCACTCACCCCATCTTCCCTATTCAAAATTTGGGGGTGAGGGTTGTAGTAGCAAGGGTTGAAGCGCTATGCGTCCGTAACCTACATCTTAAGTTGTCCCCCTCGAAACAGAAATCGACCTGTTCGAGCATTTCTATCGAAAAACTTTATTTCGTCTGTAATCTCGTCTGTTTCGTTTTCAAATGGCCACCCTGTATATCAATAAGTGATATACCTTAATACTTCATATCAAGTAATTACCACCTAGTGAAATCAAAATTATATTTTTAATTTTTCGGCTGCGAAAATTCTACTATTCCTTCAAATATATTCAGCAAATGAAACTTTACGAATTCTACCTAACTTTTTTTTTCGTCGTTAACCACTCAGCCAGAACCAATTTCTGTTCTGGGGTAGCAATCTAGATTCCCTCCCGTTGAAAAACATCCCGATACAGATTTACCCTCAGAGCAAAAGAAAAAGTCAATAAACCCCAGACCACAGCAAGAAATACGCCCTTCCATTCTATAACAAAGTCCCTTGAATCTTTGATGAAGCAACTGTCTTCCTGTATAAGGCAGTTTGTTCTGCTACATCCAAAAAGTTGTATCGAACAACAGAAACCTCTTATATTGATGGAAAATGCATCGATCTGAATGGAATTCTATATTGTGTTCGACGCAGTGGCGAAAGAAATGCATAGCACAAAGAAGAATAAACGGAAACAGTTCAATTTTCCTAAATGCTGTCTGATGTGTAATATAGTGGTACTCTTATATTGTGGGAAATTTTTTCGATGTTGGTTTTGCCTCATGAAAAATCTACACGATGCTTCAATACTTTCTAGATTTTGAATACGATTTCGTTGATTTCGATTATTTTATCATAGAAATAACAATTGTTCTGATAAACAGTGGCTTTTTCAGATTTTTACATTTTGAATAGCTATTGTTATTTACAAGATAAAAGTGAAAATCAAAATATTATTAATCGAATGGATTTCTTTTCTACCAAGTTAAATCAAATTAAATAATATAAGCTTTATAATTTCCATGTTTTTACTATCAAAAATATGATATTAAGAATTCGGGGATAACATTGTATAACCGCGATGTTTATCCAAAGTAAGTAAGCCAGTCTTACTTTTCATACCATCTATTTTGAAACCACTGTTTCGATTTCTTGATCCCATCATAGTCACAAGACATTTACTCAGATCTAGAACAAGTCGCTTAACTTCTTCAATTATGTATAATTTATACTCATAGGAATGACTCGAAAAATGTTGCTGATTTAGTAAAAAATTCACAAAATCACAAGTACTTCGAATATTATTATTTACCGTGGGAATTTGAGACGACTCACTCGGTCTTGCTAAATCCATTTCACCTTCTGGTAGTAATTAAGTCGATTAACAAAATGAAAAATCCTATTGAAAAAAGTTCACCCTATCACGGATACAAACTTACAGGAGACACAGCAAATCACAACAAAGCGAAAACCAAACTGATTTCCTGCTTCCCGAAAAATGCTGAATAATTGCAGTTAGCTCTGCAGCATCGGCATGCCTCAAATCAATTTTTAGAAGCCTCCTTCAAAGGATTAGAAATCTACTCGATTTCTCGCCTCGCCGATGTAGACAAAACGCTAGACAAGGAAGTGCGTTAAGCATGCCACAGACCGTTTACTTCTTAAAGAGGAAATGAGATGAATAAACAAGAATCGTGAGACTGAGATGGATATTATGGAACAGATACCCAGTGCCGTACCGAATGATGTGAAATTGAGGTTGAAAGGGATTATTAAAATATTCAATTACTACGTGTCATTTCCACAATTTATTTGGTAAGGCACTGCCTCACCTACCTCATAGGACAAGTCGCCACTGAATACGAATCAACTCATACTCCTGCGTACTGAAAAAATTCATCTTCATTCATCCGAACGACAATCCGGGACTGCCAAGTTCTCTCAAAGGCAGATACAGGGAGATTTCATCAAATAAAATCATCAAAGTACTCTTTATTCCGTCCAATTCAAGTCTGGCGAACATGAATACCAGTTGTGATTGGAGTTTTCCTTTCCGTCACTAATTCTCTTCAAAGAAGAGAGGTGCACCAGTTGCAATCCCATTGGCTGACAGAAAAAAAAGTCTAAGCCGTCTCATAAAGCCTCCTTTCATCATCGGAGCGATCTAGGCGGTGAAAAAATTCGCCTGTTGCCGCCAAAATTTGTAGAGACGTGCTTTGCGCCCCGGACAAAAAACAAATCCGAGTTTCTTGGTTCATTTCATCGGGAGTTGAAGGCATTATTTCCGTTAGGATGCGGAAAGACGTTAATTAGGTCTACGAGGTCGTATGATAAGCCGAAAACGAAGAGAGAAAAGCCAGAAAGCCCGAGCTTTCCACGCCAAGACCAGGCAAAAAACAGTCACACAAATAGAGGAGTTTCAGCGCCGCCGGCGGGACTTTCATTTCACAATCTGGGATGACTTCATCTGATTCATTGATGGAGGGGTTTCTAGGGCCAGACGTGGCTTGTCACCCTTGGCAAGGGAGGAATAATGGATCCGAGTCGGAATATTCAATAATTGATGATGGTATTTGTTATTATTAATTCAACAATTTGCTTCCCTATCGTTGATGAATTTGCGTATTTTGAGCTTAAGGTGTCCTCGAAATTTTAAGCTCTGTGATTAATTTTTATGTGGAGGATGCTTTGATAAATGCCCAAAATTATAATTACTCACCAAAGATCTTTTCTGAAAGGTCTCATGGCCGAACAAAAAAAAAGTGAGAAAAAATCAACAGTCAAAGTAAATATATGGTAAACTTCATCAACGATAATCATCACTGAAAAAATACAAATAGTTTAAGAACATAATTTGTTTGTGTTTTTTTTTTCCTAGAGGAGGAGGACCAAAATAATGTGGAGGAAGTAGCAAGTTCCTCGGTGGCTCGATTGGTGAGAGCGTCGGACTAATAATTCGGAGGTTGCGGGTTCGAGTCCCGCTCGAGGAGGTACTTTTTCCAGAATTAAACAATTGTGTGTTAGCCAAAAAATTAGTAACACATTTCAATCGTTTATGCCTATGCTACTATTTTTACTGTAGATAGCAAGGAAATACAAAGAGAAGGATATTAAGGTTATACAAAATTCTTATTGAAAAGTTCATCAACATCGCTAGAAAATTGTGCAAGTCAATATAAATTTTTTCAGAAGTGATATTATTCCTGTACTTCCGTTACTTCGGAAGTAATCTTGAGATTACCCCGTTTCCCAATATTCATCAAATAAGCTCCTGAATAAATTATATAAACCCATCCTTAAAGCAAATTTCAAATTATAAGAGAATTTCATGAACAGTCTTCCTTGCGCTAGATTATATCTTCATCAATTTTTCAGGAATCTCTTCAATTTATTTTCGTTCATCATATGAATATGAAAATGGAGTTATTGCCTCTGCAATATTCATAAGTTTCAAGCTCGAAGATACAAGGAGCAGGAAATAATTTACTAATCTTATTTACCATCAACCTTGCACAAAGGATAATCTGTCTTCTTTCAGCTTTGTGCTAGGGAAAATAGCAATCTTTTTGTATGTGGTGGTTTCACGGAACTTAATTAATGTACCAGATTATATCTGTAATACTTGCAAAATTTGTTATTACTATAAATTGCTCTTTAGCATCCAGGTCTATTCACGGAAATTATAAAACTAAATTGGATGAAATAAGCTGCAATAAGCAATAACCACTTTTTATCTCAATATCTTATTCTGAGCATAGGAACGTTTCATTCATTCATGCACGACTAGTATACAGTTGTGCTTTTGTTTTCGAGATACACGGTGTTTCTTGTAGTCCTACTTCCTGACTTCATGTCACACTTTTTTCTTTTATTTTCGATCAACTTTCAAGAAGGGGTGAAATAGTTTGAAGCAAGACTACTGATTGAATAACTGATCAATTCTTAATCACTGACTGTAAAAACAACACATTGTAGTTTTTATGATATTATCTTAACTATGATAAATGTGGTGTGATTCTAGACACCTGCACAGTAGCTGAATAAGCAATTCTAAACAAAGGATCGAAAGTTCGACGTATAATTGAACAAAGCGATTGATTCGCCCACATATTTGGCAAAATAGCTTAGTTGACAATTTGTCTATATCATAGAGTAATAAACATAGATAGAGGAAGTATACGCAATTTTACATGTCCCCAACATGGTTAGATTACGTTGTCGGATTGTGACATATTTTCAAATTCACAATTTTACTATATCGTTGTGAATGTATATTATATTGAATGAAATATATTTATTTGAGTGATTCCCGATTGAATATGCAAATTTGAATATTTGAAAACCGATATTTTTCCTAATTGTCGAATTTATAATAAGCGAATATTTATCAGTTTCTGTATCTACCAGCTGAAATCCAAGGTTTGGCAACTTTTGCTCTCCTGGTGTCATCGGTTGTTTCACGTCGTTTAGCGCACTTGAAGAGTGTTTTCTGAATTTCTGATATATTTAGGTATTTATTTCAATATATTTTGAGTTGATATGAAACATTAATTCACTATGGGACATAAGAAGTGCGTTCTTTGTGGAGAAATTCGCGAATCGAGTGAAATATCGTATCACAGATATGTTTTCATTTCCGCGTGCTTCATGTCAAATTTGATAGTTTATGTTGGGGACAAAATTTGCTTACTGTCTATATGAAATATAAAATATTAAATAGGGACTTGAAAATATGTCGTATGATCAGAATTCCATATTACGTTATT
The DNA here is from genome assembly GCF_914767665.1 of Harmonia axyridis. Taxonomy (NCBI): domain Eukaryota; kingdom Metazoa; phylum Arthropoda; class Insecta; order Coleoptera; family Coccinellidae; genus Harmonia; species Harmonia axyridis. The sequence continues at coordinate 10,039,569 of NC_059503.1, forward strand.
ATATACACGCAAAATTGGTACTACCAGAGTAGGTCATAATTTTCTTCGAACATATGAATAAAAACATCAATACAGCAATGAAAAAAGTTTGTAATTCATTACGCTAATACAAATGAAAAAAATATTGATTTCATGAATATTTTTGAATCGCTATAACTCCTTTCAAGTATAACTTGTTCAGGCCACCAATGAACGATAGAAAAGAATATAAACCTAATATAGGTGAAGGTAATTAATACAATATTGGAAATTGTGGAATCTGAAGTTGAACACAAGACCTGCTTATTCGCATATATGTTTTTCTGTACAAGGCATCTGTACGCTCTATTAGTGATGACGTCACACACCGCCATTTTAGTTCTCCTGTCAGTGTTCGGAATCTAAACAAACAAATTGTCCATCAAATTAGTACGATGTCGTTGAAGAAATTGGCTTATTTCGATAAATAAGATTATTTACGGAACGATTTTACAATTAATTGATAGACAGAAGGTACGAGATTAATGCCAGTAAGTTCGAACTTGAAGTTCAACTAATGAACACGGCTTTTTACAAAATCTGGGGAATGATACAGGATTCAAACTTACTGGTATTAACCTCGTTCCTTCTGTCTATCAATTAATACTGAAATCGTTCCCCAAATACTCTTATTTATGAAAATAAGCCAATTCCTTCAACGACACCATACTAATTTGAATGACAATTTATTTGTTTGGATTCCGAACACTGACAGGAGAACCAAAAATGGCGGTGTGTGACGTCACACTAATAAAGCGGTATTAATGCAATATTGAAAATTGTGAAATCTGAAAAGGAGACCTCCTTATTCGCATATATGTTTTTCTGTAGAAGGCATCCAATTCCTCTTCCGTAGTTCCTGAAAATCCTGGAAAGAACAATGAAAATGTTGTTTGCGAGACCTCGTTCCATTTTCACGCCTGGCGTTTCCACACAGTCTCCCCAATTTATCACTTGACCATTACGTATCCGTGAAGCCAGTAAGTAAGAGTAGCTAAGAGCATCGTTCGATTACCGGTGATTAATGGTCCTCCGGGCCGGATAGCTACGGGCGTGAGGTGGAGGGAGGTGCGAGAGGGGGGGGGGATCTGCAGATGAAAAATAATACTAGGATCACACTTGAGAACGGAAAATAGGAACAAAAACACGGCGATCACTTCATGTTAGAACGTTATGGGCGATGGGTTCCGAAGTTATGGACTTCCTGTTGAGGACGATTAATCACCGCTTGTTGAAGGAGTAAACATCCTTTTTTTTTGTATCGGGTGATAAGGAGAGATACTTTTCGGACAGCGTCATTCGTATACTTGATCGGGCTATATCGAATTTTCGTAATGTGTATCGGTCTATTTTGATTCATTATCCTGGTGGTGTTTGCAAGGAATTTTTATGTCTTCGATATTTTTGGCAATAAAACTATTCACCAAAAATATAAATTGTTACTTTTTTATTTTGTGCTGGTTTTGTATTTCCTGATAAGTATGTAATACCAATCTTAATAACGACTAATATAATTTAATGTTAGTATTATACTTGCGGTTTTGGCATTTTCATACCATTTTATTCAGAAATTAAGGAATAAAACTGATTAAAGACTATTAATCATCCTTTATCTCCAATCAAAAAAATTCTCAGAATCATAATACCTTGGTAACAAAATCAACTTACAGTTGAGAGCTTATTACAATTCTAGAAATTCAGACTTTCGACGAAATGATAGAGCAATAGGAAAACGAGCTCTTCTATTTGGGAACCTATAGACATTTGGGAACCTATAGACATTGTAGAAAAATTTGCAGCATCATCTTGCTACCAAAAACATCAAAATCCATTACTCGTTGACATAAAAAAAAGTCTTGTCTTCCACCTGACATATAAATTCCCTTGCATGTTCACTCCATGTCATCACATTAATTCTTAATCTTAATGTATCATGGTTTATCACAAATCGAACATCATAAATACAACAAAATAATCTAAATTGCCGTTTTCGAAGTTTCTCGACTGAGATATATTTTGAGTTATACAATGATTATTACAACATTTATGACTATAAAGGTAGATAAGATGGAGACCCTTTTATGGTACCGTTCAATTTAAATCTCGTTTAGAATACATTGCCAGTTTGTTGATAGGTTAACATATATTTACATTGAATGGATTCCTTATTTATTCTTGACCAACATGACTACATTAATGAGAATTATTACTCACCCAGTGACATTATAGATGTTACACCAAGAGTCTCTGGAGGATGGTGCAAACTTCTTTACGTTATATCCTACACATATAGGGTGTTTTTTTTTCGAGGTATATAACTTTAAGTTGGCATTACTGTTCAATATGGCGACCGATTTAAAAGCTGTCAAGTGATTTATTCTCAATTTGGTTTGGCAATTCATCAGAAATAGACTCACGCCTGAACAACGCTTGCAAATAGTGCAATTTTATTTCGAAAATAATGGTTCTGTGCGGAATACGTATCGCGCACTACGTTCATTAGCGATGAAGCGCAGTTCTGGTTGAATGGCTACGTCAACAAACAAAACTGTCGCATTTGGAGTGAAGCTAATTCTCAAGTGTATGTCGAAACACCGTTACATCCAGAAAAACTGACTGTTTGGTGCGCTTTATGGGCTGGTGTAATCATTGGTCCGTACTTCTTCAAAAACGATGATGGCCTGAACTTTACAGTCAATGGTGATCGGTATAGAACCATGATTACTAACTTTTTCATTCCTAAATTGAACAACCATGATGTCCAGGAGCTTTCAACAAGACGGCGCAATATATCACACAGCTCGTGCCACAATCGATTTATTGAAAGACACGTTTGGTGACCGCCTAATTTCACGTTTTGGACCTGTGAATTGGCGTCCAAGATCTTGTGATTTAACACCGCTAGACTACTTTCTGTGGGGCTATGTGAAGTCATTGGTCTATGCGGATAAGCCACAAACCCTTGACCATTTGGAAGACAACATTCGCCGTGTTATGGCCGATATACGGCCACAAATGTTGGAAAATGTCATCGAAAATTGGACTTACAGATTGGACTACATCCTAGCCAGCCATGGCGGTCATATGCCAGAAATCATATTTAAAATGTAATGCCACAAGATTATCTTGCGGATAAATAAAATTCATGTCAATCGTTGTTTTATTGCAATTTAAAGTTCTATAGCAATAGTTATGGCCAGTAAAGTCTAAATTCTTCTCTATGCAATTGGTCAACGGTTCAACTCGTAGTTGTGTAACGGTCTCGGAGAGCTAATTGCCTGGAGATATTTTTTATAATCTATTCTATACTTCAGTTGAAGATTTCGGGGAATACGCTCGATGAAAAATGTTAAAAAAATGAACGTTGGATCGACGTGCTTAATTTTCTCATTTGTGAGGCACAAATGAAAGAGTCAAGGCGCAGAACTCCGAAGCAGATATGTTTTTAGTTGAGGGGACGTTATCTAGTGATTGCTTATTCGTGAATATACGATCATCCCCTTAAGCGTGGCAATCCCCTCAATAATATTAAATTGCATAAGCACCGAGCAGCACATAATTTTGCATAAATTCTTGCAAATCTTTTTATGACTATGCTGAAGAACTAAGTTGTAAGTGATGGGTGAAGAAAATTCGTATCTAGGGAGTTATTAAATTTTGATTTATCGTTTTGATCAATATTTTATAGCACGTATTCTAGGCATTCCACAATCGACAGTGCACCGTTTTTTGCACGAAGACTTAGATCTTAACGTTTATTTCCAACAAGATGGCACTACGTTCCACACAAGCAGAAGCAACGATCGCAACTTTGCAAGAGAAGTTTCCTGGCCGTGTTATTTATCGAAGCTATAATCACAATTCGCCACCGATATCTTGTGATTTAACACCTTCAGACTTTTTTCTTTGAGACCACGTGAAAGATAAGGTCTATGCCAATGCTACACTATTTGAAATAGAAATATTAAATCATAACAAAATAAAAATATTAAAAAAATAAAGTTTCTTAATATTGAGAAACTTCTAGGCTTTGTTTGATTTCATAATTTTCTATCCAGAATCTAAGACACATGAGGCACCTTGTAGATTTAACGCCTAACCTATTTCGGGTTTTTGTAACTGTAAGAGCAGCTCTGGAAAATTGTCTTTCAACAGGAGCTGATATTTTTAATCAAGTCAAGCTCAAGTATTTAATTTTTCACGAGCTTGATTTTCAAGTCAAGTAATCAGTCAAATTTTCAAGCTACTTGGCTTGATGAATCCCTAATTACACTCGATTTTAAATCTACAGTGTTTTTTATATCGAAGGCTCAACTGTCTTCCACAATCAAAATAAACAAATCTACTTATATTTTCATTAGGATTATTTTTTCTGTCACCCTGGATAATTGTATATTAACGTTCCCCGTAAATTTTGGATATATTCTAACCACTGCTCATTGTTGGAGGGGGTCCCCTTATTCAATCCCCACCACTTCCCCCGGGAGCGCATAGAACCATAACAACAATCTCCTGGCACCGTTCAGTTATCATTTCTGGGAGCGGTCGCTGTTTCTCATATTTCATTATTTGTCTATCGCGAAATCAGCCGACCGAAATGGCGAAATGTGCGCTCCATCGAGCGCATGAAACGCGATATTCTCCAGGGCTATTTTCGGAAAACGCTCGGCGTACATAACGGGGGTGAAAGAGACGCCCGCCCGGATTTGTTTAAAGAGTTCATGTAGTCTGTGGTCGTTTCGGAACCCAGTAACGGTTTCCATAGTTTCCGAAGTTGACCGATCGGGTGTCTTGACGTCAAGACACCCTGGCATAGGTCGTAGTTATTGGAAAATCTGGGTGGTGGGAGGTGGTATGTACGGACATCGATATGAAACGGATTCTTGGTATACAAAGTTCGATGGCACATGTCAAAGGAGTTCGCTTTGGAGGTTTTGTCGTTGTTAGGAAGACTGTTTTCGACTTGCGTTCGTTTCCCTAACAGAGCTAACAGGCCAATTGAAAAGTCTCTGGCTACCATAGTAAAACACAATTTTTTGACAAAATTCGATTTTATTATTCAACATAGTTGCCTTCGAGAGTGATACAGCGATTATAGCGATTTTCCAACTTTTCGATATCATTTTTGTAGAACGATTTGTCTTTCGCTTCAAAATGGGCCTCAGTTTCGACGATTACTTCTTTAGTGGCGCTAAATTTCTTTCCAGCGAGCATTCTTTTGAGGTCTGAGAACAGGAAAAAGTCGCTGGGGCCCAGATCTGGTGAAAACGGTGGATGCAGAAGCAATTCGAAGCCCAATTCATGACATTTTCTCATTGTTTTAATTTATTTGTGACACGGCGCAATGTCTTGATGGAGCAGCACTTTTTTTCTTCAAATGGAGCCGTTTTTTAACGATTTCATCCTTTAAACGATGCAATAACGCTATATAATAATTGCTGTTGATGGTCTGGCCCTTATGGATGTAATCAATGAATATTATACCTTGCGCATCCCAGAATACTGATGCCATAACCTTGCCAGCTGACGTGTTTTCCTCGCTTTGAATTCGGTTCATTGTGTACACTCCACTCAGCTGAATGTCGATTGCACTCCGGAGTGAAATAATGGAGACATGTTTCATCTTTCATCACATTTCGAAGAAAAAATTCTGGTTTAATGCGCTTAAACAGCTTCAAACACTGCTCAGAATCATTAACACTTTGTTGCTTTTGATCGATTGTGAGCTCACGCGGCACCCATTTGGCACACAGCTTTCTCATGTACAAATACTCGTGAATTATATGATATACAAATTCTGATGTCAAAAATCTATAAAACCCCAAATGATTGCTGGGGTTGAAGCCTATTTCAAAAGCAAAAATGAATCTTTCTACAGCAAAGATATTGAAGAGTAAGAGGAGTGTTGGAGTACATCTGAACAATTGTATGTTTGCTTGTTTGTGGATGAAGGAAAATACGATAATGATTTTTACTTGTTTAATATGTTAAGCGAGAGGACACGAACACTGTAATTGTTATAGGAATACTGAATACTTAATGGATAACTTATGAATTGATACTGAGGGAATGAATTCTTATGAATACTCGTTTAATTTTGAATTACTTATTTTGATGCTGGATTATGGAAGCACTCGCTAGAGGTGTGAGAGAGTAAGCACCGAGTTGAACCACAGAGGAGTTCTTCTTCTTCCTGTGTAGACCTTAACAACATATATCACTCTTATTATAAATGTGACTATATCAGAGTAGAATTTTTGAGAACAAATGTATTTTTACTGATCAGTCTCGGGACTTATTGAGTGTATTGTTACCATTCGTCTCCGCTCAAAGGCTCGAAAGCCCCTGACCCTGAGTATTAACACCTCTCACAACCCGAAATCGTCCTAATGGTTTCTACGGTCTAAACTGTTAAATTATTACCTACCCATAATTGAATCTTGTCCCGTCAACCTCACAATATCAAAACCTAATAAAGCTTACGGTGCCCTCTAAGTAGGGCGGTCCACAATTAGACACCGACTGGAAGGATTGAATCGAATAATTGATGAAGATGCTCGCCCCCTCCCCCCTTGTCGTAGCCAGGGAAGAAAAAGGAGATTACTTATATCGGAGCAGAGTAATGAACAGGATGATTGGCATCTAGGGTAGACGACGTTCTAGATCTCCCCGAGATAGTGTAATAAAAAAAAGCCAGAGCTCGCGGAATCGGAGGAGACTTAATTGTTGATTGAATTCGGGAACTCGAGAAATCAATTCGGATGTTGCTCTTTCCTGTCAGAAGACTTTCCCTGCGTAGGAGGAGGAGTCTGGAATTGAGTTTCTTCAGAACGTTCGCATTTGTTAATCAGTTCTTCGAAATATGTTTGCTATAAAGAATTTTGAGTATTATATTCGTTATTCTTTAGTTTTCAGCTAGAAAAAACTACATTTTTGAATATCAAATAACAGATTTAATCGAAAATATTTCTAACAACAGTAACAACCAATCATATTTTGTGATTTTGTGTTATATGAAACAATTTCACCCAATCATGTCAACATTACACTTAATATTTCTCTCCTGTCAAAAATTCTATGTAAATGGACAACAATTTTATCGAAAATTACAGCGAATATTTCCCTCCTGTCAAAAATTCTATGTAAATGGAGAACAATTATCGAAAATTACAGCGAATATTTCCCTCTTGTCAAAAATTCTATGTATATGGAGAACAATTATCGAAAATTACAGTGAATATTTCCCTCCTGTCAAAAATTCTATGTATCTGGAGAACAATAATCGAAAATTACAGCGATAATTGCATTGTAGGAAGCGAAACTGCACTGCGATAATTGTTCTGTTCATAGATGCATAGTTTCTATGCATCTTACACAGTTCGAATCTATGGCAATTCCATTCTACATCAATTTGACAAGTGATGTAACAGTTTATTCGGGAAATATTCCCCCGAATTACACTCGTGCATCAAAATGACCGGATAATTTCGCATTCCAGCGTGTTTTCTTTGAAAAACTGCATTCGGTCATTTTCACTTTTGGAGAAAGAGCCCTCCACCTTCGGCCTCGGCGGGTTTATGGGGGTCACCGCGTTGAGGCAGAGTCACCTCTCCACGATAGAGAGAGAGAGACAATGCTGGGTGTTCTTATCAGCATCTCTTATTATTAAGGACGTGTTTGTTTTGTAAAAATTTTATTGCGTATTGATTCAACCTTCGCTTACAACGCGAACCTTACAGAATCCCTTCGAGGCATATTCCCGTCACGCCCATCTCCAATTATCGCCCCGTCAAATCGGAAGAGGGTAAGAATAAAAAAACGCGTAAACTGAACCAAATCACATAATTGCATAACAGCAAAGAATAGTATGAGTTTATACCAGAAAATGCCCGTCGGTACACCACACAGACTACGTCCTCAGAGCCCCTTGGCTAAGGACACTTCCGGATGCAGTCCAACCCTCCGGGGAGACGCTGCGCGATAATGGAAAATACGCGGAAAAGCGGGCGACTTTTCCGAGTGAGCGACGTCTGCTGCTCAAGAGGCTGATGGGAGGTTACAGGTTGGATCCATTATCTGTTTGACAGTGACAATTCCGGTTGTAGCATGCACACGCGGAGTCCGCAACCGATAGGGGGGATTTGCTGATTACGTTTTCTCGGGTTGCGGTTTTCCTTTTTCCGGCGCGACTCTGATAGAATTAGGGTTGAAGTATGAACTTTCTCGTTGCGCTCGAATGTGGTCGCTTCAAATGTCAGATTATCTCGTCTGATGGTTGAAGAGCGTTGGCTCGTTTGTTGCGTGGAGTTTGGAGGTTATTAGAATGGTTGTTGTGGGTTCGATTTGAATGGATTTTCACCGATGTGCTTTTGGACGCATTTGGATGGAATTGATAATAATATTTTTTTTTATTGACCACAAAAAAAAGAACAATGTGTTCAAGACAAGTCTAGAGAAAAAAAGGAAATCAATCAACACAAATACCATATCTAATATACAAAGTTTTTATTCACATTCTATCAATTTTATGACTTTATTACATTGAACAGTTTGGTTGTACAAAATGATAGCTTGGTAAACAGAAGAAATTTAGTAGTTAAATGAGGAGGTATACACAAAGTAGCAACATTTCTGGTAGAAAAATGATGAGAACGCGGTAATTTGACTATTAATTGTTAATGTCCCTTTGTATGAATTAAGTATTTATACAGGGTGTTTCATTATGAACTGGATAAACATATACATATAGTCGTTTAGATGACACCGGGAGAATCATTTTTTGCCTTATGCGTTTGCGAAGCATAACCGAGATACAGGATGTGCAACGTCATTTCTGAGCAATATTATATACCTATGGAATGTTTTTGTTTCATGTTCAAAGCACCAATAATAAATGAGTTATGAGAAATTTTTATTTCACGCCGTTTTCTAATTTTCTCTTATAGCTTGAGAACAGTTGAATCTATAAGTGCGCGGTTTTCACCAAATTAATTATCTCAGAAATCGATCCTGAAAATGTGTTATTAATTTTTTTAGCTCAAAGGGATTCTTAGATCCTCTCACTAGACAACGAATTTGAGGTTCCCGAAACAATAATTTAATAATACAGATAATGAACTTTGTGTCAAAATAATAAACGCAAATAATCGGGTGCGCAAAAAAATCAAAAAGTTTTTTTTGTTTTTGACGGACGTTTCAAATTCAAATTTGAAATTTAGTTTCTAATTCAATATTTAATTGTGCAGTTATTTTCATACGAATTGTGATTTACATCTACACGAATTTCCTCCCATTCTTCAACATCCAAGGGGTCACCGTCCTCCGTCAGCCTCCCTGCGAACGACATCCAACTACATCTCAAACACTCAAAACTCCGAAAACAAAAATCCATCCATCCAACGCTTCCGGACGTTTCGCTCTTCTATCGTTTTTTTTTCGTCTGAATTCCGTCTGAACGCGCCCTCAAATCGAGCATCCTCAACTGCCAATTCAAAAACAATCGACGCGATCTCCGAGTCGGTGCAAAACACGAAACGAATTCGCGGAGAAACTCAGTTTTGGTAGATTAATTAAAAGGCCCTTTCAACCCTTTCCGAAGCCGCAATTTGATTATTTCGTTATTTCGTCGATGGCGGAGCCATCTGTCGGCAGTCGGAAGAGGCGCTCGTATGTAATTGGAATATCGCCACTCTTGATTTTTCGAGGACGACGCGGGAGCACTCGAAGTTTTTCCTGGTTCCATAACCATGGGTGCTCGAATATTTTTTATTTGTTAATTTCAAAACTGTAGAATGTAGAATGACAATTTAATGGCTCAGAAATCCATATCACAACCAGAAGCATAGAAAATTCAAGAAGACCATACTAGTGCCTTTTTTCTGTTAATGTTAGTACTGCGAAAGAAAATTTTGCATTTGGATGTAGAATAATCATTCAATACCTCGTGTAAAGCTTATTATTTATCGCCAAACCACAACCATAGAAAATTCAAGAAGAATATGAAAAAAAATCCTATAATTCGGTGATTATAACAAAACTGACGAAGTTGAAATACTCAATTCTAAATATTTCCGAGATTACATAACCAATCGGGTTGAGATTTGGCGTGTTCAATAACCATTTCAAATTTTGTGAAAATGACGTGATAATGACGATGTTACAACCATAAAAAATCAAGAAGAATATCGAAAAAAAAAGTAAAGCAATTCATTCATTCCTCAATCGCACCCTTGAAAACCACATATGTACTTTTATGTTGTATCCACTGAAATTCTAGAGATACTGTTACCCTGTTTACTACCAGATGATCAGGCAAAGTTGAATTCAATTATGAATTCCTCATAAGTTAAACCAGCGTTATTGCGAGAAACCATTTTTGGCTGAAAATTTGTAGAAATTTGGAGAAGAATTCGCATGCACAATAACGAGAATACTCTGTCAATGGAAGTGGCTCTATGTTTATCTATACTATGATTTCAAAAAATAAAATTTTTCGTCAACTATTGCCTCAATTGTGCAATTGATTCGAATACAGACGACTTAGAGGAATTTATGAATTCCTGGACGATTGTCACATTTCTAGTGAAATTAATGAATGATCTTATGTGGTGAAATTCAATACCTTGGTATACCTAGTTGCCATATCGACAATAATTCTTAAAACTTCATCAGGTTGACTCATTGAAAATATATTATTAAAACGTTGAAGGTTTCACTAAGAAGAATTGGTCTGATTTAACAATATTTTTCTCCATTTTTTCAAACATATGCCTACCTCATTCATTCAACTGAAAAATGGACTGAATCTGATCATTTTATTTTATGGTGGTAATATTAATTTGCATATTCTTAGACATTATTTGATACTGATGTTTTTCACCAAAAAATTGATATTGCACTTTGAAAATTGAAAGGATTTTCAATAGTATATTAATTATTTTTCAAACATTTTTGAATTTTTCATTCTGATAATATGCACATAATCTCTTTAGATTTTTTTAATGAAAAAATTATACGTTCTCGTATATTTCAATTTGAAAATTCAGAATATCAATGAGTGTAAATATTACCAGATAAAAAAGCGATGAATGACAATTAGTGTTTTAGAAAAATTGGTATGATTATGAAAAAATTTTGTAATTCATCTTTCGAAATAATTGGAATACGATTAAAAAACCTTTCGATTTTCAAAGTGATATAAAACAAAAACTAAATTTTTTTTGTGGAAGGAATTAGTGAGTTCATTCTTAACTCTTAATTGAAAGTTTCTTCCAAAAATTGAGAGAATCGATCAAATTATTTTCACTCAAAAAACCCTAGTGAGATAGGTGGTGTTCATCATTTTTTCGATTTCAAATATTTTTCCAATGTACTTCAGCCACTACATCGAATGTTCAAAGATAAATATTGTCACAAAAAGAATGAAAAACTTCAAATACCAGTCTATTTTTTTATTTACTCATTAAACCTTTGACTCATGAAGAAAAAATAGGTAATATACTTTTCTTTTTTTTATTCAGCGTCATAATCCAAACTAATGTTTCTCAAGCGAAAATCAATCCTCCTACCAAAAAAAAAAAAAAAAATTACTGCCGATAAGAGTATTTCTTCGATTCTTGAAGACCCTCTCGACAACACTGCGCGAATACCAAACAGCAAGCTTCGCGAAACGCTTTGAGAGACTTCTCATTCGTTCTTTTCAATCTGATGTGTTGTACTGCGATTTTGAATGACGGCAGAACATTAAAAGTTGGTCTCTAATGTGCCCCAGTTTCTTGGCGACAAAGGCCTAATAACCTTTTCGTTTTCAGGCCGAAGAGCTGAACACAATAGTGGGAAATGCCTTTAGGATGGCTTATGCCGCGCAGTTACAGAAACAGCCGAGTTTTCAAGATGTGATATCTCAGCAGTTGGAACAAAGTCAGACTGAAAAAGTTCTCTGGGTGAGTGGGTCAGATTATTATAATTATGGAAATTTCATTAAATAATTGATGTAGGTAATTATTAGAGATACATAGCAAAATATCCTAGAGCTAAATCCACACTTAGAAAAGTTAACTGTTATATTTAATACTAAACATGTGTCGACAAGTCAAATTTTGAGTATCGTAATATATTTTCTTCACAACTGATATATAAAATTAATAAAGCTTTCCTTTTTTCAAATTTGGTTACAACTTGTTAGTATTCCATCACTTGATATGTAATAATAATAAGATGTTTTGTTATTCAGGTGTTATTATATCACAGAATCTTGATTGTGTTTTCCATGTGAAAGTTACATAGCTAAATGAAATTCATTCGCACAAAAAATTCCATTTGAATCTAATAGAATAACATAAGGGCGTACAGACAATTTCTTAATTACATATGATGCCATTATATTATTCTCTTATAATTATAACAGGCCAATTGAAAAGTCCCCGGTCTAATATAGTAAAACACTTTTTTTGGTAAAATTAGATTTTATTATTCCTAATTGCCTTCGAGGGCGATACAGCGATTATAGCGATCTTCCAACTTTTCGATATCATTTTCGTAGTACGAATTGTCTTTCGCTTCAAAATAGGCTTCAGTTTCGGCGATTACTTCCTCATTGGCGCTGAATTTCTTTCCATCGAGCATTCTTTTGAGGTCTGAGAACAGGAAAAAGTCGCTGGGGGCAAGATCGGGCTAATACGGTGGATGCAGAAGCAATTCGAAGCCCAATTCATGCAATTTTGCCATTGTTTTCATTGATTTGTGACACGGCGCATTGTCTTGATGAAACAGCACCTTTTTTTTCTTCAATTGGGGCCGTTTTTTAACGAATTCATCCTTCAAACGATCCAATAACGCTATATAATAATCGCTGTTGATGGTCTGTCCCTTTGGGAGGTAATCAATGAATATTATACCTTGCGTATCCCAGAATACGGATGCCATAACCTTGCCAGCTGATTGTTGTGTTTTTCCTCGCTTTGGATTCGGTTCATCGTGCACACAACTTTCTCAAGTACAAATATTCGTGAATGATATGATGTACACGTTCAGATGATATCTACACAATGTCTGCTATTCACTTTACGGTCATTCAAAATTATTTTATTTCGATTTTTTCATCGACAGCCTCTTTTGAGCGTCCACTGTGTTCGCCCTCTTCGGTGCTCATTTCATTACGTTTAAACTTAGCATATTAATCAATGATGGTTGATTTTCCTGGTGGAGACCCGGAAAACACTTCATCAAGCCAAGATTTTGCTTCAACTGTATGTTTTCCTTCAAAAAGCAAAATTTTATCAGCACACGAAATTCTTTTTTTCCATTTTCTTCAAATAACAAAAGTAGCTTCATTCAAAACGCAATATCTCACAAACTAATGGTCGGACTGCTGTCAAATTTTGACACGTAAAGTTTGAAGGTTGGTACTGATTAAAAATCATATGGATTTAATACTAGTACCGCCACCTGTGCATCAGACCGGGGACTTTTCAATTGGCCTAATAAAAATAAATAATAAATGTGAGATTTCGAAAATTTCAATAAAATGTTATAAATGTCGACCGACATTTTAAGGAGTCGTTATCAATGGGTTAAATACATTAACATCTTTGTCATTTTTGCCCATTCAATCACTTCAAAAGTGCCGAATTTAAATCATCTTTCATGATTTGCAAAAAACGCACAGAATTTTTCGACTTTTTCCTTAGTTACGCTGTGGTCGAACCTACGCTCCATCGAACCTGTCAATTTCCACGTCCAAGACATGAAACTTTGTGAATCGACCCACAATTTCGGTTGAAATCATAAACTCCCTCCCGATTTCTATACGATTCCAAAGTTGAAACTCATTAATATTCACAATCTCTGGTTTCATATTCCCCCACATCCCAACTTTTGCCTCTGGAAAAACGAAAATCCGAACCGACAGGCGAAACGGCAAACAAAACTTCATAGAGGTAATATCGGAAAGTTTCGGTAAATTCCCGACAAATTCAAGAAAAATAAAACCCCTCCAATCTCGTTTATCCCCGTTTCAAGTTTCTACCGATTGCTCGGGATATCTTGCTTCTCGTGCTTCAGAGGGAGGCTGAACTGCGCGGTTGGCAATAGGACTTTTCTCAAGGTAGTTTTCATGTCGATTCCGAAACGTTGAATGTTCTTCGAACATTTTCTTTCTCCTAGAATTTAAAGAAAAAGTATCTGTCTTCGTTCTAATGAATGTGGGAGTTCCACAAGGCGGTATTATTGGACCCGTTATATTCTTCTTAACGTTTTTACCGCCGATGCTATCATATGATTCCAACAAATGAGAAATCACTAATGTGAAGCGATCAGCTTTTTTGGGTTTGTTCGAATTTGTAGGTTTTGAACAAAGATCTGAAGTTAAAACTTTCTGCCATTAAAACAGTTTATTCAGGAAACGAAAAAGCATGTAGTAATAATAAATGCATGCTGGAAAGATTTGATTTATTCCCCTTGGGGATGTTTATATCAGCACCATTTTACATTCCAATTGGTGTATTTCCGACGAAATAGATATTTCTGTTGAAATTTGTCACTTCTTTTAAATTAATTCGACATCATTTCACCATAACATTGAATCCTTTTTGTATGTTCTTACATCTTGGCATTTTTTCTCAAATAGGCTCAAAATTTGAAAATTGAGTACCCTATTTCCCCTCTGCCAATCGTTTTTATCTATTTTGGTCCAACCTTCTCCCACGGTGTTTCGATAATATTTTTGTGGTGCTGTGTTCATGTTTGTATTTTTTTTTTGTTCAACTTCATTGCAAAATTTTTTTCAGGATTTTGTTGTAGTAAACTTACATTTTCAGATAGCAACTTATTAATTTCACTAAACACTCTGTTGTTTTATTGACTTTCTTGAGGCAATTTCTTCAGAAATTCATTTTCTAAATTGACATTTTCACACTTCGCAAATAATTTATCAAATGTTATCGTTGTATTTATCAGCTTTAAAATTTTTACATACGGTTGTTTGTGCTTTCTCCACCGAACTCTATCTTTAACTTTTTTGCCCAACTGGCGTATTTTTGATTCATTTTTCTTTTATTTTTATCGGGTCCTATTGCTGTTTCATCCCCATTAATCGCCATCTTGAAAACCAACAAAGCGCCGTCAATGAATTAATGAAACAACAGGTTTAAGGGAAATCGAATAGAATCTTTTGGCAACGTAACTTCTACCACGAAGAAAAAAGCCATCATGCCACTGGACATCGCCCTCCTTTGACTTAAAGAAAATCGTAAAGCTTCCTAGAGGTAGAAGAGTGTATCAGCACTCCCCCAAAAACACTCCCACGAAACCGCTCTTTCAAGGCCTACTCATCCGTTAATAAAAGGGTGTTCAGCACTGAGGAAGCAGACTAATTTATCGGTATCAACTGGCCTTCCTCCTGCGGAGGCCCGCTAGCATAAATCTTCGTTTATCTGCCTCTCTCATCAACGAAATATGTTTAAACAGTAGCTATCCAGTTTGATAAATGGCCCTGCCACTGTTATTATACACCATAAAAATACTTCCGATTTTTATTTTCACGTTTTCCACGCTCCATGCTTTCCAACTCGGCCGTTCTCAAGACGTATTTACAGCTTTTTTTTATCTTCGCCGTTGCCTTGTGTTTGCGTCAACGTCAGTGGTAATCTACATTTGGATGGATAACGTGTTTTTTGTCTCTCGGCCGGCTAGGGAATATTGGACTGAAGAAGATGAATTGTGTCATCAAGAAAAAGCATCAGTCGGTCCTCGAGAAGAATGTTGATGGCAACATTCTTCGCGGGGATGTATTTGCCGTCTCGGGCAGATCGGCGATATATTGTGACAAATTCAAATTATAAGAGGATTCCGTCTTTTCGAGGACTGAATTTATTCCTGGCTGCCTCTCAGGGTTTAACTGCCCATTTATCCTTGCAGCGTGGAGTGGAGGAACTTTTTAAAGTGAAAACTTCAGACTCAGGTTGTGTCTCTACTAAACGGTAAAATCCCACTTCAAAATTTTATAAATCTTTCTTCGTATCTCCCTGAGAACTCTACCATGTCAAAAATATTCAGATTCGAAAGAAATTTTTCAACGAAAACACACAATATGTGTATTATTTGTATTAAAAAATTTGGTACAGATGACAAATTCTTTCCATCTCAAAACTTGTGAATACGCTCTATTAGTGATGACGTCACACATCGCCATTGTAGTTCTCTTGTCAATGTTTGGAATCCAAACAAACAAATTGTCATTCCAATTACTACGTGTAAGAAATTGGATTATTTTGATAAATAAGATTATTTAAGGAACGATTTTACTATTAATTGATAGACAGAAGGAATGAGATTAATGCCAGTAAGTTCGAACTTGAAGTTCAACTAATAAACACGGCTTTTTACAAAATCTGGGGAATGATACAGGATTCAAACTTACTGGTATTAACCTCGTTCCTTCTGTCTATCAATTAATACTGAAATCGTTCCTCAAATACTCTTATTTATGAAAATATGCCAATTCCTTCAACGACACCGTACTAATTTGAATGACAATTTATTTGTTTGGATTCCGAACACTGACAGGAGAACCAAAAATGGCGGTGTGTGACGTCACACTAATAGAGCGTTTTAATGATGAGACGAAGAGTCTCCTCCACCGGTAGAAAAGAGGTAAGATTGCACAGAATTCCAGCGTTTTCTTTTCTGTTTCATGAGAATGTCCACAGTATTTTCAACACCAAAAATTGGAAATTATACGTGACCATAAAAAAAAGAACGTTGTATTGGTGCTTTCAAGGAAAACGGAACTAAGCAATTACCACAAAATTGCAGTTCGTGGCTTTTCTGTTGAATGGGACCGTCTCACGCAAAGTAAATTGGATGAAACTTCTATATAACCGAAATTACTCTGAATTCCGATAAGTATCTCCATTCAGATATTTCCAGTTTTAGTGTCATCTACAAAATTCATAATTACAACGAAGGAAAAAAACAAATTTTGTATGACTCTGCTATAATCACAAATGAAGAAATAATTGACCAAAATTGCTCTATATCTGAAATGGCATAATTTCTTTTTTACAATAATAATAATAATAACACCTTTATTGCTGACCCTAAAACAATTACAAAAAATGGCACCAGGGCCTACAGTATGACTAGATTCAGCCTATAACAAAATAACCAACAAAATAGTATTAACACAGTAATATAAGGATAATAGTAGTAACGGGTGTTTTTTTTTCAAGGTATATAACTTTAAGTTAGCATTACTGTTCAAAATAGCGACCAATTTAACAGCTGTCAAATGATTTATTCTCAGTTTGGTTTGGCAATTCATCATGAATAGACTCACGCCTGAACAACGCTTGCAAATAGTACAATTTCATTTCGAAAATAATGGTTCTGTGCGGAATACGTATCGTGCACTACGTCCATTTTATTTTGTTTAG
This sequence comes from Harmonia axyridis, assembly GCF_914767665.1. NCBI lineage: Eukaryota > Metazoa > Arthropoda > Insecta > Coleoptera > Coccinellidae > Harmonia > Harmonia axyridis. The sequence continues at coordinate 10,057,019 of NC_059503.1, forward strand.
CGATGAAGCGCACATCTGGTTGAATGGCTACGTCAACAAACAAAACTGCCGTATTTGGAGTGAAGCTAATCCTCAAGTGTATGTCGAAACACCGTCACATCCAGAAAAACTGACTGTTTGGTACGCTTTATGGGCTGGTGGAATCATTGGTCCGTACTTCTTCAAAAACGATGATGGCTAGAACGTTACAGTCAATGGTGATCGGTATAGAGCCATGATTACTTACTTTTTCGTTCCTGAATTGAAGAACCATGATGTCCAGGAGCTGTGGTTCCAACAAGACGGCGCAACATGTCACACAGCTCGTGCCGCAATCGATTTATTGAAAGACACCTTTGGTGACCGCCTAATTTCACGTTTTGGACCTGTGAATTGGCCTCCAAGATCTTGTGATTTAACACCGCTAGACTACTTTCTGTGGGGCCTATGTAAAGTCATTGGTCTATGCGGATAAGCCACAAACCCTTGACCATTTGGAAGACAACATTCGCCGTGTTATTGCCGATATACGGTCACAAATGTTGGAAAAAGTCATCGAAAATTGGACGTCCAGACTGGACTACATCCGAGCCAGCCGGTCATATGCCAAAAATCATATTTGAAATGTAATGCCACAAGATTATCTTGCGGATAAATAAAATTCATGTCAATCCATCGTTGTTCTATTGCAATTTAAAGTTCTATAGCTCTAAAAAAAACACCCTTCTCAAAAATAACTTGTAAATTAATCACCAAAAATAAATAATAAACTTCCATTCATTCCCCTCAAAAAATACTCGTTTTACTTTTCAATATCAAAATGAAACCTTGTATTGGAAAGCCCTATATTTTAAATTCCATCGTTATTCATGAATACTGGTAGCCCTTTACTTCGTACGAATGAAACTATTCAAAAATACTTAATTAACCTAAAATATTTCTTATCATTTTTTTTTATACCTCCTTTTTTCCAGACTAAAGAACTATCCTCCGCCTTAACCCAAGACAAATCAATGCAACATCAGAACCAGAACAGCAGTAGCCAATCCGACGACATGGACGTCCAAATGTCTGAGACCGCAACCCTTAGAATATCACCCCCTAGTTCAATACCGGGGTTGAAACCTCACATGCACCGGTACAACGTTCTAGGTCCAAGTGAAAAAAGCGTTTCTACCCAAAGTACGCCGAACAGCGAAGAAAGTAACTCCCCAACAGAGATGAATTCTTACAAGAAGATGATGGAAAAGCCGCCTTTGATCAAGAGGATAGCCATGGGGTTGACCGGGACACTCAGCAGCGTGGACGACGACAACTGCCCTCTGGTGTCAGACAATAATTCTAACGCTAGTACCCCAGGTAGGACTCAAACTTAATTTATTTCAAATTGAAAATCATTTCGAAAGACTTCTTGAAGTGATTCTAAAAAAATTTCCCATTTTTGAATGCGTGTAATTTTTCCCCTCTTCAATTGTTGACAAAAAATCACACCCGTTAAACTGGCGCTCTTATTTGATAACACCCTGTATGATGCGTTTCATGAAGGTTGCATCGCTTGCCTCTCAAATAATATCTTCGGCTACTGTCTTACATAACCAAGATGAACCTGCATAAAACAACCATTTTTTTTTTGAAAAGTCAAATTCAAATCTCAATTTATATAAATCATCTTTTCAGGTAGTCCAACGAATCGACCATTATCTGGAGGATACGTGAACGAAACAAATGATGCAGACAACAAAAATCTCCATACTAAAACAACCGTAGAAAATGCAAAGAACGACAAAGAAATACACAAACACCTAGAGATGATGGACAACTGTAGGCTATTACAAGGATCTCCTGCTTCTCTAGATCATGACTACAAAACCAGGAGGTTCTTCTTGCACAGTTCTAGCAGCTCAAGTTCTTGTACGCAGATCACTGAAAATGGCACGTTGTTAAACTTCATGCCTGTAGTACCTCCACCGCCAGAAAGGACAGATTCTTTGAACAACAAGGAACAAGAGGAATTGCGAATGGCTCCATGGTTCCAAGCTGGTATACCTAGGGAGATTGCTCTGGAAATTTTAGCTCAAGAGCCTATTGGAACGTTTATGGTCAGAGAAAGTACAAGTAAACCAGGTTGTTTCGCACTTTCTTTGAGAGTGCCAAGAAATTTTCAGCCAACGGGAATTGCTCACTACTTGATCGTTAGGACAAATAAAGGCTACAAAATACAGGTGAGTAATTCAATTTTGAAAGGAAATAATTTACCATCAACTAGAAAAATTGGTTAATGTCGCTAAATAGTTATTATAGCATAATATTTGATGGCTAACAGACTGTTCCTCGATATGTGGTTGGAACTTTCAACTTCCTCGGTGGCTCAAATGGTGAGAGCACTGGACTTGTGATTCGGAGGTTACGGGTTCGAGTCCCGCTCGAGGAGGTACTTTTTTCGGAATTCAGAAATTGTCTATTAGCCATCAAGTATTATAAATTACTATTATATAATATATATTATATAATTATATCACCAAAATAGGTCCTAATGTTTTTCCTCTGAGAAAATATTTCCGAATCTATCTCCTTTTTGTATTATTTTGTCAAACTCATGGAAAGATATATTTTAATGATGACTTATTATTTTTCAGGGCTTCACTAAAGAATTTACAACCCTTACTTCCCTTATCACTCATCATTCGGTGATGCCTGAACTTCTACCATGTCCACTGTCACTCAGCCGGTACAATCCTAGTTTCGCAAAGCAGGACTCCAAGAAAGACTTCGCTGATATCGACTTAGATCCTGATTACAACACATTGGCGGACTTCAGAAAAATGATGGCAGACTTGAATGTGTGAGATCCGGAGTTAACAAGTGGTGATAACTCAGTTACTTATGTTTTTTCGTGAACTAGTCGTACCCTAATGTTTGATATCAATATATAGGGTGTTCCGATTTACTTCATAAAGACGTCCTGTTTCGGGTAGGTCAGTGACACTGATAAATTAAATGGGATCTTGAACGGAGTAATTCTAAGCCCATCTAAAGACGCAAAGCCTGTGTTCCTTGTGATATACCTTCAAAAAAGTGTTCTGATAGGTGTAAAAAATTTTTGTGGAAATGAACTGTTAATCCTATAAACTTTTATAATTTTTGTTACTGATAATATGGTTGTAATTTAACCCCTTAGTATTAATAACTAAGTTTACTTCAGTTTTTCCACTTACATAAAGCTTGAGCTACTTACAAGTGTTAGTTGGTAGAGGAGAATGCAATGCTTTATATTTTATCTAGTTTCAGTGATTTTTTGGACCAATGAATATATTATTATTTGTATATTGTAAATAGTAAATAACCTAGTCTCCAGAAAATTATACTATTATTGTAACTAATAAAAATATAAAAATTGATGACATTAACTATCAACTATTGGAATATTAATAGCTTGAAAAATGTTCATGAATTATTTATTGTCAGATCATTTGTTGAATGGATGGAATTTTTCTACGAAATTGTTGAAACTAATCAGTACTGAGAAACTTATAGAGAATACTTTGTAGGCTGTATTTTCAACATAGTTCTGCATATTCAACATTGTCAGTAAATGTGTCATGTTTGAGAAAATATCCTAACTAATTGTGTACTGTTTGAAGTTTTATATAGCTCTCTATTATATTTGCTGTGGGATTTTTCATTCAACGACTGAATTTTATGACAGATAGAGTGTGACATTTACTGACTATTCATTATTATTCAATCCTAATGTTGTAATATAACATAAAATTATTTATTTCCTATGAATCAATATAATTTTTTATCCATATAATATGTTTTTTTTCGAGAATCCTCTTATCTGGCAACAATAGGATCAATAAACCTGAATTATATTTTCTAACTACTCTTCATTTGTAATTATTGCTCAATTCCTGAAATAACATTTTTTTATGAGGACATGACTCCTCTAAATGGGCGATATACATTGATTCAGACAAATGAAAATATGAATCAGTACTATAGATAAATACAAAATTAGGACCTCTTATCTATGGAAACGAAAAATATAAATAGTTTGTATGTAGAACAAATATTCATCGAGGGAAGCGCCCTCTATGTAATATTACCTGAACCAATTGAATGCGTTCCGGCTGTCATCTATGGAGAAATACTCAAAACAATTCTCTTAGTCGTGAAGATTTGGTGTAGATCATAGACATAGAATAATATTGACTGGGTGTTAGATAGAGACCATTGACATAGATTAACGACTTAGAACATTAATATCTATATTCTAAGATAAACGATTAACATATATATAGATTTGATACCCCCCTTAAAAAGCCGGTGAACTATTTTTAGTACCCATGTCACCCAGTTGATGGCGCCTCAGGCGGAAATATTTGAAGAAAACCTACTTTATCGGCATGAGAATGACATTTGGCGCCAAATTATCATATTTGACAGACCTCGGATGGAAATAAAATAAATAAATAAAGCAGTATGTCATTACTTATTTCAGATTTATGCAAATTCTTATTTCTCTTAGAATCCTACAAAAACAACATTTTCGTAGGTAATTGCACAAGTGCATCAAAATTACCGATAATTTTGCATGACAGCGTGTTGTCATAAAAACTGCATGAGTTCATTTTCATTTTTGGAGAAAGAGCCCGACACCGAAGGTGGAGGGCTCTTTCTCCAAAAATGAAAATGACCGAATGCAGTTTTTCAAAGAAAACACGCTGGAATGCGAAATTATCCGGTAATTTTGATGCACGAGTGTAATTCGGGGGAATATTTCCCGAATAAACTGTTACATTACCTGTCAAACTGATTTAGAATGGAATTGCCATAGATTCGAACTGTGTTAGATGCATAGAAACTAAGCATCTATGAACAGAACAATTATCGCAGTGCGGTTTCGCTTCCTACAATGCAATTATCGCTGTAATTTTCGATAATTGTTCTCCAGATACATAGAATTTTTGACAGGAGGGAAATATTCGCTGTAATTTTCGATAATTGTTCTCCAGATACATAGAATTTTTGACAGGAGGGAAATATTCGTAAGTAATTGCACAAGTGCATCAAAATTACCGATAATTATGCATGACAGCGTGTTGTCATAAAAACTGCATGAGTTCATTTTCATTTTTGGAGAAAGAGCCCGACACCGAAGGTGGAGGGCTCTTTCTCCAAAAATGAAAATGACCGAATGCAGTTTTTCAAAGAAAACACGCTGGAATGCGAAATTATCCGGTAATTTTGATGCACGAGTGTAATTCGGGGGAACATTTCCCGAATAAACTGTTACATTACCTGTCAAACTGATTTAGAATGGAATTGCCACAGATTCGAACTGTGTAAGATGCATAGAAACTATGCATCTATGAACAGAACAATTATCGCAGTGCAGTTTCGCTTCCTACAATGCAATTATCGCTGTAATTTTCGATAATTGTTCTCCAGATACATAGAATTTTTGACAGGAGGGAAATATTCATTAAAATCGTAGGCATAGATTAGATGCAAAACAGCACAAATTCGACTTCAAGTATACCAAGAAGGTTATTATGAATGGTTTCCTTCAAGTCTTTATTGAAACAACAGAAAAACACGTTGTTTTCAGGATAATCAGAGAAACAATAAGAGTTTGTAAAAGACTGAAAGTATATAGGGTAAATGCACTGGTTAGCCGACCGGCACTGGTTCTCGACCATTCTGTGATTTGAGATGAAATAATAATAAAAATATATCATGTAGTGCAAAATATTTTCGCGGTACGTGTTCTCGACCATTCTACCCTTCCAAGATAGTTTGCATAGTAGTGGTATAGGTCAGAGTTTCCGCGCTAAAAATTAGTTTATAATCGTCTATCATAGAAAAGGGTTCTTTCTCGTCCTCTCTTAGAAAAGTGCTTTGTGATATATGACCAGAAAATAGTAATTATTTCTTATTTTAAATGAATTATGTGTGTATATTTTGTTCCATATCAACTATAAGATATATTTTCGAGTGTATTTCAATCAAAAAGCAAATAAATGTCTATTTTTTTGTTTAATATTCGGCGGTCGCGATGTAATAAACTGGCCTGTTCTTGGGTGTTAATGTTTAAATAGGAACTTATTAGAAGAGCGGCTTTCTAATAGTTCCAGCCAGTATAGTTATGTTGAAATTAACTCAATTTCTCTTTTACGAAAGAACCTTTCGTGCGTCCGGCTTATGCACTAGGATAAGTCTTATATTTGATCTTTTCTAGGAGGTGTTTCACTGAATGAGACCAAGTATTATTAGATAACAAAGTTTAATAATATTGAAATAATTCATGAGAAAAAATATAATCAATAAATTTTGCACATCACTAGCCTATGACACAAAATAAGAAAAAATTTATAACCTTCGACAATCTTGGACTATTTTGGTAAATTTTTTTATGAGGAGACAAATCATCAACCAATATTTATAAAATTAAATTAAATGTCCTTACCCTGGATATCACAATCACTGTTCAAATAAATCTTTCAACAAATTCCCTATCTGTAACTTTCCTGACAACCGTTCCCGCAAACCGACTTGAACTTTATTCAACTAAGAATCGAACTTGAACTCCGAAACCAAATTCCCCTTTTGGTCCCACCTTCCAACCGAACCCCGAACTTTTACTCTCTACCCTCGAACTTCTAACTGACTACCGAATTGAAAACTGTTGTTTTTATCGTTGAATAATCGTCACCCTCCTTCTACCAAATTTTTCTAAACGTCTATTTTCTTTTTCCTTTCGTCCAATCAGAGTGATTGTCCTTATGTACCTAGATTATTGGTTCCACCCCATGTTATGTACTATTGACATGGGGTTGTTCCGTTGGTACCGCCTAAATTGGAAACCATTTTGTTGGACGCGGACCACCGCATAGAACAGATTTTTATGTTCGGAGTTTTGGGCCATTTAAACCTCCCTAGAGTTTTTACGACTACATTTTTATTGCCTTTGACATCCTGTACTAATCGTGTGAACTTGGAACCTACTTGTTGTATCGTGGGATATCAACAGTGCCAACTACCCTGGGGTGTTTATCTTAAGCCAGGATGACGGATTTAATGCTTAATAAAATGTGAGGGGTGACAACGACTTCGTTTGCGTTCACTCTACTGGGATAGAACCGGGAATTTGTTGAATATCCTTTCAATGAGCCTGTACTAATTATAAATTATTATTCACATTCATTACATTACTTTCCCCTTTGAAAAAGTTTTGACATCGGTTGTCATAACTTTTCCCTTACTACCATCAATAATCCAAATTTATCATCCCTCGAACACATACATATATCCAATAAGTGTATACCTATAATAATGCAATAGCAATCAAGCATTCTCCAACATATATGAAAAAGGTAAATCAACTTATCTAAAATTTATCCCTAAAAAAAAAAATCTCTTATTACTAAGGTGGTATGTTCTTTTCCCTTACTACATATCGAATTCAAAAATCTTCAACAACAAAAAACAAAAATCTACAACCTAAAATTAACGGCAAGATTCATCTATCATTTTTGTAAAATTCTTTCCTTGACCATTTCACTGTCTCCAACCTGGAGTGTTGTGAGTTCACTGTCGGATTTCGTGGTACATACTGGTGTCGTCATGCCGGCTCCTAGTGTTTTCGAAAATTCAGGACGATATTTCGTTTTCTCCTGGACCCAACCTTTGTTTCAGGAATAACCTCCAAAGATAGATAAGGGACATAGTGTCACTTGTCCTTAATGTAACGCAATAATTCGTGAAATTCGCACTATCTTACACATTTTGTTTGTGTTTCGCGATTCACTTCTTGAGCGTAAGATTTGTAGTCTGCTCCTCCATACATTAGGGTGTAGTTAAAGTACGATGAAATGTTGTTCTAGTTCGATGGTTTGGCTCGGTGTCAATCTTGACGATTCTCTTGGCATCGTTGATGTCTTCTTCAGTATTCGTCGGATCATCTTGGTCGGATTTGTACGAAGTTACGGTTTGTGTAAACTTCTTCTGCATCCTCAGTTTATCGCTGACTTTCTTCTCTTCATCTCACAATTGAACAACTGAACAACTTCTTCCATAGCCTCTAACTTAACCTTTTCGCCTGGTTCCTCAACACAACTGTCTATACTTCTCAGGTGTTTAACTCAAACTGTAGTTCATTGTCGCTTGGACACATCGGAAAATCACGTTAATTAATTGTTATCTTCCGCACATATACTATTCGCAGTAGACACACACCTTTGGGAGGAAGGTTATTCCCTTAACTACGATTTGGTCCTTCTTCAAGACGGTTGATTTCTTCTTCCTCGTACTCCCTATATAAATTACAACAGGACACAAAAAACCTCTCAACAAGGTTCGTTGAAATATACAATATTTAAATTAAAATGAAATACACAAAACATTACACATCCAATAGAACATTCCACCCATTGCTACTAAACAATAAAACATTGTGCTCACTTTTGAAACTGCAGGCGAGGGATGTCCTTCAGCGACCACAATGTTTTTTCCTTTTCCAAAGAAAAATGTTAAATCATGAACATCAATTGAATTATTCAAAATATCCAAAGCCCAGAAGGGGTACCTTAATCAGGTTGTCGCTCTCCGAGTCCGTGAGTCCCTGGAATCTACGAAAAGGGCAGGAGCCGATTCACATCTCCTGAAGGTCCTATCTATCTCTAAGATTTTCCCCACGTTACCCATTGCGAAGTTATCCTATCTTACTCTATCAACTAAATTAATCCTAACTTAAACGTAACCCAAAAACTACAATAAAACTAAAAAATTCTCACGGTATCTGAGGCTGTCTTTCGCCGTTAGTATCTAGTAGCCCCATCGATCTGGTGGGCGTCTTACTCTATTTGAACATCGTCGAACAGGAATTTCAACTACTTCTACCGATTCTTCTTCGCTTTCCCCCTGATCCTCATACTGGTTTGTCCAAGTGGGGATCAAAAACGGGGGGAATTTTTCTATTTCCTTCCGTGCTTCATCTGAATCCGTATCTAGGTCCGTATATCCCGATCTCACGCGTTTTTCTAGTTTTTCCTTCATTTCATTACCTCGTGCAGTGTACGTTTTCAATCTATTTACATGAACAACTTGTTCCTCTCTTCCTCCGCATTTTCTTACTCTACACGTCACGGGACCAATTATTTCGGTTAATCTATACGGCCCACCCCAGTTTTTCGATGATTTGTTAGATAACTCCTTTTTCGCGCTCATTTTACTCAAATAAACTAAATCTCCCACATTGAACTGAGGGTTTACTACATTTTTATTAAACCTCGTAACCCTTGCGGATTTTGCATCCCCAGTATTTTCGTACATTCGGTCGTAAACTTCACTTGTCAATGTTTCACCGAATAAGTTGTTGGTTTCCGAATTGCCCTTCAATTCTGCCGGTATTAATGCTTCCGAACGAACCGGAATGACAACCCCTGTTTCTGAAGTGATATCATTTTTCCGTTTTTTCTTTGCCTTCACGACTGAATCAACTGACCCGAGCTCAAAGTCTCTCAACTTTTCATATTTCATCACTTTTCGGAAAGGCGATTCCTGTTTCTCGAAATCCGTTATATTCTCCCGTGTAATACCGCAAACCCTTACTTCTCTCCTTTTCGAATTTTCCATGTCTCTATACTGCGTCTCCACCTCAAGTTCCCTAACCTCATTTGATTTTGTCAAAATATCGTCATTTATTTTTTCGGCCGCTTGCGCGCTCCTCTTCTCAATGCGAGGTTCACTCTCCTGGATTTCCGTTATTTCATTTTTCGGTATTTCTTCCGACTTATTTTGATCAAGGTAAACTCTCCTGATATTTCCGATCTTTAACTCTTTATTCCCTTGACAATGATGATTATTATGATATTGGGTTTCTCTCCAATTTTTCGTTGGACATTCTCTCGACCAGTGTCCTGTCCGTTTGCAGGAAAAACATACTACCTGATTTATTCGTTCCGATCTCCCAAAAGTCCGACATTCCCTCGCGAAATGGCCCGGTTTGCCACAAGAATAACAGCCTTTTTCGACGTTTTGTTGAACGTTCCTCCAATTTGCCCAAGTACTTCTACATTCCTTTGCCGAATGACCTACTTCTCCGCAAAATTGACATATTACTCCGAAATTAACTGTCGATATATTTCTTGTAGATAATCTTCCTTGCAACATTTTATGAGACGTTTCTTGCAATCTTACAAGTTCCTCCGCTTTTTCCAAATCTAAATTTTCTTCGCGTAATAAAAACATACCGACTTCCCTCATAACGTCTTTACGTAAGCCAATTTTGAATTGATTCAAAATGAAGTCCCTATTTTTCTTTCTTATACCCGATTCCTCATCCTTCGTTGCCCCGGCCAAATCTTCACTTAACAGTTCCGTCCCTATAGTTCGCAATCTAGTGCAAAAAGATGACACGTCTTCGTCCTGTCTCTGAAAACAATTATTCAAATTCCATTGATTTTCCCAAGGCAACCTAACTGAAGTGAATTTCTGAAGAAATCTAACTTTCAATTCCGCATATGGTAAAAAATTCAACGTGATATCAGATTTAAAAAAATTATACGCGTCCCCTACGAGTTTCAATTTAAGCAGTGTCAACGTCTCATTTTCACTCCACCCGTCTAATTTTGACCTAAGCTCAAATATTTCAAAATATCTGGTTGAGTCCTTGCCTGAAAAATCATCTAAAGTTGTTGCGATCATTCCTAAAGGGTATCTAAATGGAATTTGCGATAAACTACTTGTATTCGCCGTAGAGTTAGTGCTAACCGTCGGGAACATTGTAAGTGTTTTCTGAGCTAACCTGTATAAACAAACAAAATTATTTTCTTAGTACAAAATTTCTAGTAGAATAATAAGGAATAAAATTTCTACTCAAATTTTCTCATAAAAAAAAAATATATCAATGCATACAACAAATTCATGTACACCGATCTCGTAATCCTCTTACTGCTCCTCGCCAAACAATATTTCCTTAAATAAATCTGAACTATTAATCACTTGGGAATCAAATTTCCCCTGGAAATAAATCTGTATTATTAATTAACTCAAAAAAAAAAATACCAAACGTGAGTCCTCAGAGTTTTTTTCAGAAAAAGATCAAAATAGATCGCACCGCTGTCACCATTGTAATAAACTGGCCTGTTCTTGGGTGTTAATGTTTAAATAGGAACTTATTAGAAGAGCGGCTTTCTAATAGTTCCAGCCAGTATAGTTATGTTGAAATTAACTCAATTTCTCTTTTACGAAAGAACCTTTCGTGCGTCCGGCTTATGCACTAGGATAAGTCTTATATTTGATCTTTTCTAGGAGGTGTTTCACTGAATGAGACCAAGTATTATTAGATAACAAAGTTTAATAATATTGAAATAATTCATGAGAAAAAATATAATCAATAAATTTTGCACATCACTAGCCTATGACACAAAATAAGAAAAAATTTATAACCTTCGACAATCTTGGACTATTTTGGTAAATTTTTTTATGAGGAGACAAATCATCAACCAATATTTATAAAATTAAATTAAATGTCCTTACCCTGGATATCACAATCACTGTTCAAATAAATCTTTCAACAAATTCCCTATCTGTAACTTTCCTGACAACCGTTCCCGCAAACCGACTTGAACTTTATTCAACTAAGAATCGAACTTGAACTCCGAAACCAAATTCCCCTTTTGGTCCCACCTTCCAACCGAACCCCGAACTTTTACTCTCTACCCTCGAACTTCTAACTGACTACCGAATTGAAAACTGTTGTTTTTATCGTTGAATAATCGTCACCCTCCTTCTACCAAATTTTTCTAAACGTCTATTTTCTTTTTCCTTTCGTCCAATCAGAGTGATTGTCCTTATGTACCTAGATTATTGGTTCCACCCCATGTTATGTACTATTGACATGGGGTTGTTCCGTTGGTACCGCCTAAATTGGAAACCATTTTGTTGGACGCGGACCACCGCATAGAACAGATTTTTATGTTCGGAGTTTTGGGCCATTTAAACCTCCCTAGAGTTTTTACGACTACATTTTTATTGCCTTTGACATCCTGTACTAATCGTGTGAACTTGGAACCTACTTGTTGTATCGTGGGATATCAACAGTGCCAACTACCCTGGGGTGTTTATCTTAAGCCAGGATGACGGATTTAATGCTTAATAAAATGTGAGGGGTGACAACGACTTCGTTTGCGTTCACTCTACTGGGATAGAACCGGGAATTTGTTGAATATCCTTTCAATGAGCCTGTACTAATTATAAATTATTATTCACATTCATTACAGCGAACTGGTATTGGAAAATTTGTATCTTTTATTTCTCGACCAAAGTGGTCGAGAACCAATATGTTACTTCAATAATTGTTCATTTCAACTGATGAATTTCTGTTGGATCATTTTTGTTTTTTTTTCGATACCTTGATTCATTTATATATCTACTTTGTGAATATTAGTTTGCGACCACCGAATTAACGTTGAAACACTTATTTCTACCCTTTATTTATTCGCGGTCGAGAACCAATTTGATTGTACTTAATTCTCGACCACTGGTGGTGGGTGTTTTATATTTTATGCACTCATTAGTTTCTAAATAGATATTAAGAGCAAAATAACCAAATAATGTTGTATGAGTTGCTATTTTGAAATATTTATAGAAAGTGGAAACTTTTGCAAAATAATTTTTTTTTACGTTCCGAGTGTTTCTTACTTGATTACCTCATCTGAAACCCATCTGAGTGATAGGTAGTGATGTCGATGGTACGGTACGAAAGTAAGTACTAATCACTCATCTCGCTCTAAAGTTTTTTATAAAATTTTTAAGTGGAGCGGCCACTATTATTAGTGGTCGAAAACTAACACAAAAATGGTCGAGAACTCTGCGGCGTGGTCGAGAACCGAGGTAATTGAGATTTTCTATAAGTTTTCACATTTCAAAGGTTAAATGCGGAAAAAACGCTTAAAATTAGATGACAAATCATTTAAAACTCGCCAAAGAATCGATGAACACCAACACCATTAAAATTTGATAAGTTTATGTGTGAAAAAATCGTGCTCGAAATCGATGTTTCTGTTAACTGGTCGAGAACCAGTGCATTTACCCTATTGATTTACAGTTTTCCTTCAAATGCATCAAACGCCATCCACTGGGTGATGTGGGTACTAAAAATAGCTCCCATATTATATATGGACATTGTAATAATTTAAACATTTGAGACTCACATTGATAAGCCCTGAAGAAGGACAAGTTATTGTCCGAAAGCTTGGCTGAAGCAATAAAGAGCTAAAATTGTTCAAGTTTGACTTCACACCCGATAACCTTTCTGTTTCAAAAAATGGCTCCCCGCTGATAATACGGGAGTGTTACGACCCTGGATAACAGGAGGCGTAAATTTAAGGAAGCTTTTCGAAGGGAATAAAACCATGCAAAGGATTTCGGATTCAGAAAAAAAAAATGATGAAAAGCTTATCCATTCCATGATAAAGCTAATATCTGGAATTAGATCTATGATTTCTTTATCTGCAGAGTGCAGAGATATCTTTGTTACTCTGAAATTTGCTAACTAAACTTAACCTTGATTCTGGATTGAAAGATCAAAATATTTATTCTGAGTTTTGCTTATTTAATAGACAAACTGGTTTATTACTTGCAATTTTGGTAATCTAATAATGAATAGTTCTAATAGTTGCGATATATGCAAAAGATCTTTCAGTGACCGAAAAAATTTACGGAAGCATATAAAAAAATTTCATCCAGGTGATGGTGAGGTAATATTTGAAATCAACTCAGAAAATATGTAACTCATTTTCACTTCAGATAAATTAGAAGAATTGGCACCACTCAAAACATTTGAATGTGCTGCAATATGTGAAATGTGCGCTAAAACTTTCGTTAGAAATTCTGCCCTAATGCAACATATAAGAAAATATCATGCAGGTAAATACCTTGTTATACATATATTGGAACATATTATTTTATCGATTTATTATTATTGCAGATAAGCTAGATCCTAAGAAGTATACATATAAATGTGATAAGTGTCTAAATCACTTCTCTCATGCAAGGAACTTAAATCATCATATGAAATTAATTCATCAAGAGAATTCCAGTGGACTGAAATGCATTTTGTGCAGTAATGATACTGCTTTGAAAAAATCTGATCTAATCAAACATTTCAGAACGGTACATGCTGTAAATATAGTAATGGAATCATTACAATTTTCCAGCTTAGAAGAATTTGAGATTTGGAAAAAACAAGAAGAACGAGAAAGAAAAGAGTCATTCATAAAAACTCGTGGAACGTACAAATGGAAAAATTATAGTAAAGCATTATATACTTGTCATAGATCTGGATTTTTCAAAAGTAGTGGGAAGAACATACACAATTTGAAAACTCAACAATCTAAAAAAATCAATGGGTATTGCCCAGCAGAAATTTGTGTTGAAAAGATTAATAATAAGTTTCAAGTGAAATATATTAGCACACATGTAGGACACGGTAATAATTTAGACCATCTGAACATAAGTGAAACTCACCAACTGGTTCCAGAAGAAATTTTCATTAAAACTGAATTATCCAATGAGTCCAATGATAATTATAAAGATCGTTTGGTGGCTGAAACTCAGAAAATAAGAATTGAGATATCAAATATACTTGATACAGTCACAACCTTTGAAGAATTAGATGTGATAAATAAATTGCTAGCTCCAGTTTTACCTACCCTAAATGCTATCAGAGATAGGAGGGAACTTGATAAATGTCATAATAATACACTAGGCAACAAAAACATGAGTAAACTATTTCAATTGTTAAATCAAAAATAATTTTATTATTTGGGGAAATAAAATTTTCCTTTTATGTACCATTTCATTCTTTTATGTTAACCCAAAAAGTTACTGTGAAGACAAAGATGAGGGGTTCTGATGAAACCTTAGAACATTAATAATCTATCTATCTATATTCTAAGGATGGAACGAACATTCAAGTTAATATTTGACATAAACTAAATTTCAACCTAGACGGATCTGTAGTGGAAATATAAAGTTTTTTCGATATACTGCTTGAATTTTTTATGGTTGTGATAACATGATTAGCACAAAATTTTTCATAAAGCTTGAAACATATTCTGTGCTTGAAACTTTACTGTTGCCTACTCGTTTAGTATTATTTTTAGACTATCCCAACTCGATCGTATCCTATATCCGATTTTATTCTTGAAGTTTCTCTGGTTTTGGTGGTGCAATAAAATAATCTCCATCAAATCCGTAGTTTTAAATTATCAGGAAAATAGCATGTCAAACGTCGATATGAAACCTTGGTTGGATTGTATCCTTTGAAGTATTCAACTGCGGCATTTGAGGTTCGAACCTACGTTTGAAATTTCAAGCTTCTAAGAGTTATCAAGTTTACGGCCGGAATTTTAAAAGGAGTTTTAACATTACAAAAGAATGCGCTCTGTTTGGGGTCACGCCATGAATATATAAAGGCCACGAATCTGAACAAGCGCGCAACAGCTCCAGACTTCAGTCAGTATACTTACTTAATTTTCCATCTCAGAATAATAAATTGAACTCAAAATAATAAAAAATTTTTTATTACTCCAGTTTTCCATATTTATGATATGATGTGACATCTACCGGCAGAGAGTCCAATGATAATAAGTCTATAACTGTAAATCCGCTGAGATTACAGGATTCACTATTTCATCAGATTTTATAGGAATATTAAATTGTGAGGTTAATATAAAAAGGTTTCCAGATTTTTCCAGCATTATTATTTGAAAAATTTTGAGAAGATAATGCATTTAGCAAAATTTGTTTGTAGTTCTCATTATTTATATCGTACGATTCGAGTTAATAGAGTGGAAAGATGTCTTCACGCTTGCTCTACACATTCTTTACGTTTCAACAGCTCTGCAAATTTGAACACACCAACAAATCAACACTTTAAAAACGACAGGCATCTCGGATTTTCCACAAGAAAATTATCCTTATTTGAAAGCCATAGTAAAATATATTCACTTGGTTATTCGCATAGATTTCTTTCTACGAAAGGATCAGATGAAGATGGTGTGGAGGAACCTAATCCTCAACTACCAGCAACAGTTGCAGTACCAGAAGTTTGGCCTCATGTACCTGTTATTGCTATCAATAAAAATATAGTTTTTCCCAGATTTATTAAACTCATTGAAGTAAGTTCAAATGATGTGATACATTCAATTATTGTTTATGGATAATATCAATTAAATGATTTCGGTAGGTTACAAATCCTCAGTTGATAGAATTAATTAGGAGGAAAGTTAAATTGAATCAGCCATATTGTGGAATCTTCTTAAAAAAAAACGATGAGAATGAAGCCGAGGTAGTGAGTAATTTGGATGATATTTATCATGTTGGCGTATTTGCACAAATTCATGAAATGCAAGATCTTGGAGACAGACTTAGAATGGTGGTAATGGCTCACAGAAGGATAAAAATCACTGGTCAAATTTTAGATATAGAGGAAGAACCAGTCAAAGGTAGGTATTTATTATAATCAAGTCATATTGAACATGTTTGCATGGATCTGAATTCATTTTATCTAACAAATTCGACTAACTTTTATATTCAGAATATTCTCATCTTTCTAAAGATAATTTTGTAGGAACTGAAGTGTACCATTATTTTTCATATAAAATTAATTTCCGTTAATAATAACAGAATCATGTGATAGATTAGATTTTTCACTGGTAACTGAATAACTTTAATAATTAGTTCAACATTAGATGAGCAAAATTATTGAAATTTCATCAATTATCTTTCAATTTTACAAGTTCTTTATAGATGTTTTATTCACGTAATTTTATCACTTTTGTGGCCTTCAATGTTTTCCTTTGAACCCTCATAAAACCTTCTACTCATCAGCACTTATTTGGTGATTAAAATTATATGTTTTTTTAAATACGTTCACTATTCTCAAAAGAATGTTTTACTTCAGAAATGAAACTCACATTTCCTCTATTTAAAACAACCATGAATGTTCTTGTAGAAGAGACAGATGCCGAGAAGAGAAGAAGGAAACATAGAAATAACAGATTGAAGAAAGGTATGACTGAAATTAAAGAAGTATCTGCAGTGAAAGAAACAGATAAAGAAACTGAAAAGAAAGATACAGCAGAGAAAAAAGATGAAGAGAAAGAAAATAAACCGGATGTACTTTTAATGGCTGAAGTAGAAAATGTAGTACACAATAAATTCAGACAAACAGAGGAAGTTAAGGCTTTGACACAGGAAGTTATCAAAACAATAAGAGATATCATAAGTTTGAACCCTCTATATAGAGATAGTTTGCAACAAATGATGCATCAAGGACAGAGAGTTGTTGATAATCCTGTTTACTTGAGTGACTTAGGAGCAGCTTTAACAGCTGCTGAATCTAAAGAATTGCAAGAAGTATTGGAAGAGATGGATGTAATATTTTTGTAATTTCACTCTTCCTTAAACTAACATGTAGTTCCTTTTCAGATACCAAAACGATTGATGTTATCACTTGCATTATTGAAGAAAGAATTGGAGCTGTCGAAACTTCAACAGAAAATTGGCAAGGAAGTAGAGGAAAAAGTGAAGCAGCAGCACAGGAAATATATTCTTCATGAACAATTAAAGGTAAATATTGAAATATCAAATTTCGACTATATTTAGAACTTTTTTCTCTTCTGAAAAAATCAATACGGGGTCAAAATTCATCAAATATAATGTGCTAGAAACTTTTTCATCTAATTAGAGCGAAGTATGAAAATCAGTTACAAATTAGTGAAATGTTCATGCAAAATTTCTTTCGAATTGTATCATTAAGAGATTAATCATATCATCACATTAAAAGAATGTTTTTGTGAAATTTGAAAATTGAAAAAAAAAGTTTTCCTACAAAAATTCTTTCAAAATGCCTCAATATTGGAAATATCACGTTATTCTATGTTTCCGTGGCATGCCATTTCAAAAATTGTTGATATGATTGAGCGATCCAATTAGTAAATTGGTTTTAAAATAACTGACAAAAAGTTCATGCAAATTTCGTAGAAAAATTACATGCATATAAGCAGCGCTTTTTCACTTCCAGGTTATCAAAAAAGAGCTGGGCTTAGAGAAAGAAGATAAAGATGCCATAGGAGACAAATTTAGGGAAAGAATTAAAGATAAAGTTGTTCCACAGGCAGTATCTGCTGTTATCGATGAAGAATTGAACAAACTTGGATTTTTGGAAAGTCATAGTTCAGAATTCAAGTACGTTTAACTATTTAAAGAATATATCATCGATATTAATTCTAATTATTTGTTCAGTGTTACAAGGAATTATTTAGACTGGTTGACTTCATTACCATGGGGTCTACAAAGTGAAGAAAATTTAAATTTACAGCGAGCAACAGAAATATTAGATAAAGACCATTATGGCATGGAAGATATCAAAAGAAGGATCTTAGAATTCATTGCCGTTAGTCAGTTGAAAGGTACAACCCAAGGAAAAATTTTATGCTTCCATGGACCTCCTGGTGTTGGTAAAACTAGTATTGGTATGTTTTCATAATTTATGATTGTAAATCTTCCTCAAGAATTTCATTCCACTATGATATGATATTAAACAATTTTTTCCTTACTACCAGCGAGATCTATTGCCAGAGCTTTAAATCGTGAATATTTCCGATTTTCTGTTGGTGGAATGACTGATGTAGCTGAAATTAAGGGCCATAGAAGAACTTACGTGGGGGCAATGCCCGGAAAGGTTATTCAGTGTCTCAAAAAGACAAGAACCGAAAATCCTCTAGTTCTGATCGATGAAGTTGATAAAATTGGAAAGTAAGTAAAAGTTTTGGGAAATTCCTATTTAGTCCTACTTTAGGGAACTTTCTTAGAATTCTACATTTTTCAGAGGCTATCAAGGTGACCCCAGTTCTGCCCTTCTCGAAATGTTAGATCCAGAGCAAAATGCAAATTTCCTCGATCATTATCTCGATGTTCCTGTTGATTTATCCAAAGTGCTATTCATATGTACTGCAAATGTAACCGACACAATTCCTGAACCCTTACGTGATAGAATGGAGATGATAGATATGTCTGGGTACATAGCAGAGGAAAAACTAGCCATTGCCAAAGAATACCTGTTGCCTCAAGCTATCAAAGATAGCGGACTGAAAGATGGCACCATTTCTATAAATGATGAATCTTTGAAGACACTAATCAAGAGTTATTGTAGAGAATCCGGAGTGAGGAATCTGCAAAAGCATATAGAGAAAGTAAGAAACTGAACAAGTGTTTTTTTTTTCAGATTTTGAATATGAGTCTGTTTCAGGTAGTTCGTAAAGTAGCTTATAAAATTGTAAAGGAAGAAACTGGATCTGTTGATGTTAGTCCTGAAAACTTATCTGAATTTGTAGGAAAACCCGTGTTTACTCAAGACAGGATGTATGATGTGACCCCTCCAGGTGTTGTTATGGGATTGGCTTGGACTGCAATGGGTAAGTCCGAATGCAATATAAAAAAAATAAATTGAAATTGGGTCAAGTTTGCACACAACACATTGGTGAAGATATGTCCAAAAATTGATTGAAATTAAGGAATTGCCTCCTGATTTTTTGGCATATCTTCACCAAACACCCTGTATAGGAATCTTGACTTTTTAAAAAACTTTGATCAAAAGGTTGACTGTTCATTTTTCAGCAATGTTTTATTTATTCTGCCTGAAATTAAGTACATAAGAATTTGTTTAATTGAAACTAATTAATTTTGAAATTTCAGGTGGATCTACCCTATTTATTGAAACCACAACCAGAAAAGCTCAAGAGAAAGAAACGGGTGAAGGTAGTTTGGAATTAACTGGGCATTTAGGAGAGGTGATGAAAGAATCGGCGAAAATAGCACTCACAGTTGCCAGAAATTTCTTATATACATTAGACAAAGATAATAAATTCCTGCAGAATAGGTAATATTCTCCACATAACTTCGAAGTAATATATTGAATTTTTTGTAACTTTTCGTAGTCATCTACATTTGCATGTTCCTGAGGGAGCTACACCCAAAGATGGACCAAGTGCAGGTTGTACCATAGTCACTGCCTTAATATCATTGGCTCAAAATAGGTCTATACGTCAAGATGTTGCAATGACTGGTGAAATTTCTCTAATGGGCAAAGTTTTACCTGTCGGAGGAATCAAAGAGAAGACGATAGCAGTAAGTATTGGCAAATACTTGTACAATTATTTTTTCAAGTTGTTGACAGGATGAGAAATTTTATTCTATTCGATAACTTTTGAGAATATTCGGAAAATTATAGGCTTTTTAGATGTGGTCCAGTCAGTTTTTACCCGACATTTTACTTCTGCGGTAAATATCTCAAGAGATTTGTAGGTAGTAGATTACTCTGCGTTAGATTTATCTTATATCAATGTCGTGTTTCTTCTCTTCTATTGCTGTTATTTAATTGTTCATACAGGGTGGCCATTTGAAAACGAAACAGACGAGATTACAGACGAAATAAAGTTTTCCGATAGAAATGCTCGGACAGGTCGATTTCTGTTTCGAGGGGGACAACTTAAGATGTAGGTTACGGACGCATAGCGCTTCAACCCTTGGTACTACAACCCTCACCCCCAAATTTTGAATAGGGAAGATGGGGTGAGTGATACCTCATTTGAAAGGTATTTTTATACTGATTTCAGCACAGTAATTGTTTTTTTATTTTATGCATTAGTTCTCGAAATATTCTCAACTAAGTATTTGAAAATGAAGTGGTGTTTTCATGGCACTTGTAGTGTTTTGTGAAGAATCGACATTTTGAGCTTCAAAACAACCATGACTGTGGCTTCCTTCCTAACTAACTAACTCATGAATATTTCCAGAACTAATGCATAAAATGAAAAAACAATTACTGTGCTGAAATCAGTATAAAAATACCTTTAAATTGAGGTATCACTCACCCCATCTTCCCTATTCAAAAATTGGGGGTGGGGGTTGTAGCAGCAAGGGTTGAAGCGCTATGCGTCCGTAACCTACATCTTAAGTTGTCCCCCTCGAAACAGAAATCGACCTGTCCGAGCATTTCTATCGAAAAACTTTATTTCGTCTGTAATCTCGCCTGTTTCGTTTTCAAATGGCCACCCTGTATATGTATTTCGATGGCTTCTATATAATTTCTTATTACATCAAAATAATTTTATATCAGATAATTATTCACTTAAAATTTCCTGTTTTGTGCATATTGTGGATATCATTTCTTATCTGTGTTATATCGGTTTTTTTCACTTTGTTCATTTCAGGCCAAAAGATCTGGAGTTACATGTATAATCCTGCCCGATGAGAATAGGAAAGATTTCAATGATCTGCCAAAGTTTATAACAGAAGGACTTGAAGTACATTTTGTGAAGCAGTTCGATGAAATTTATAAAATAGTGTTCAATTAGTTTATTCCTTGGAATGAAGGACTTTTTAAAAATTGTTTTTTGTATGTAAATGGTTCTGATATGCAAATAGTAAAGTTGTTATTTTTTTTATTACTATATTGCATATAGTCAAAATTGAAGAATTTGTTATTTTATATTTATTCATAATTTTCTATCTTGTTTTATAAATAAAATGTGATAAAAAAATTTGATTCAAGATGATTTTGTAATTGACTCATTTTTTGTAATTATAAATAAACAAAAACATGATATCTTTTCAACTTTGAGAAAATATAATTGTGTTATTGTTTATTCATGATTCAAATCGATGATGATGATTTTGTAATTATCCAGATGAAACCAGGAAAACTTTATATCTCATTCCTTTTCCCAATCAGAAATTACTCTCTCTTTCAAATCATATGTTTTGCCATGTTTACCAATTCCTGATTCAACAAACTTTTTTGCTCCTTCTATTGATTCTTCATCAAATATTGAATTATTTCTTTCATAATCTAGTAATTCCTGAAATGACTGTCTAAATGCCGATTCATATAAAGTTTTTCTATCTTGTAATAAACATTTTTGAGGAAATTTAACCAAGGATCCGGCTACTTGAATTGCTTGACCAAGTGCTGGAAAAAAATTCAATTTTGTAGAAAATGAGGAAACTGATAATTTAATTAATTACCTGTTCCACAAGCAACAATGCGATTAACCAGTCCCCAGTTGAATGCTTCTTGGGCTGTAACAGTTCTTCCTGTTAATACAACATCTAATGCCCTTGAAAGTCCAAGAATTGCAGATAGTCGAACAATACCTCCATTTGCAGATGATATACCTTGAATTTATAATTTGGCCATTTTAAAGAATACTGATAATATGAAATTAATTTACCAAATCTTCTATTGTACATTCCCATCACTGCATTTTCTTCCATCACCCGTAAGTCACACATCAAAGCTAATTCAAATCCCTCAGCAACCGCATATCCACTTAATGCTGCAACTAGAGGTTTTTTTATTAGTCTGTGAGGTAACTCCTGGAAATATTACGATTGAATTTAGGTTCCAAATTTTTTTTATAATTTTGATTTGAAGTTCAAAAGTTCTATTATTGCGTTCATCAAAAAAGTTTGTGAAAAACCCTTCGAAAAAAAACTATATCAACCATGCACGATTGAAATAAAATGACACAAAAAGATATTAACAAAGTCCTTTCAAAGTGTCTGCATCATTAAAAATAAATGAATTTCTCACCAATGGCTTAA
Source organism: Harmonia axyridis (assembly GCF_914767665.1). NCBI lineage: Eukaryota > Metazoa > Arthropoda > Insecta > Coleoptera > Coccinellidae > Harmonia > Harmonia axyridis. Next base: position 10,079,678 of record NC_059503.1, read on the forward strand.
TTTTATTTTCATTTAATTTTTTTGTATCTAAACTTGTGATTTCTGTGAGGTCCATTCCAGCACAGAAGTTGCCACCATTTCCATGTATCACAGCAGTGCGACTTGAATTGTCTTCTTCAAACCTTTGTAATGCATCAGTTAGACTCTTTGCAGTTGCATAATTCAAACAATTTCTTTTACTGGGTCTATTGAGACCTATAATCGTTATTTCTCCTAACTTCTCAATAATAACATCTGAAAACGAGTTGAATAATCATTTCAGAATAGTATACTTTACGAATTGCCTAGAATGAGACTCACTTTCCTCGTTTGGACAAGAAACTTGAGAACAATATCTCAAATGATGTCTGAAGAAGCTATATCTAAGGGTATTTATAGTATTCGTCAACATATTTTCATTATATCAGCTTAACCAAAGTTTTTACTGAATGAATATTCAAATAATTAAAATAACTCTTCCAAATTCCAATTCTTTGAATATATTTGAAGAAAATTCAAACAATTTCCCGAAGTTGAGGTAGGTGTTGTAGGTTATGTTTATTTCTACAGAAATGTCAGAGGCTCTTTACGATTAAAGATATCTTCCTAAATAAATAGTGCCCTTTTCTTTTGATTTGAGTTCGACAGTTAAGAAATCTGTAAATTATTACAGTACAGATATCTGTGAATTATTTACAGAAATCTGTAAATCATTACAGATTTCTGAAATTAGTGTAGGAGTATTATTACAGTTTTCTGTACTAGCTCGTTCGAATTGTTGAGGAATTTAGGTAGATGCCGTTAACCGTTATCAGACTAAAAATAGCAGTCAATGTACGATTTTTAAAATATTCCGTACTAAATAAACACACATAAGTTCCAATATCAACTAATTTTATTGTAGAATACTTTTTTGTGATACTTGTTACCATTCATTGCGAGGATTTTGGATCGTGAGCGGATAAATGAAATACAGAACTCGTTTCATTTTTTTATTAAAATAAAAACGACAAATTATATATGTTTACGCAATGCACATTTCTTTAGAACAATACTAACCCCCTTTAGTATTTCCAATATTTCTTGCAATCTTTCCATTTTGAATGTGTGCACTATCATATTATGTAATTATTTAGAATATTTCAATCATGAACAATAGGTGCACAAACTTATCCAAAAGTTGGATGGAAGCATAGCAAATTTGAGCCCTTAGGCTATGTTTCCGTCGAACTTTTACGATCTTGCTAGAGTATTTGCTGATAAAAGACCAGTACTCTATATTTAATTTAAAAACGAATACGAATAACTTTAAATAATATCAAAATTAATTTGTTGCTCCTATTGCCCACTACAACGTTTGTTAAACTATTTAAATAAATTATTTCACGTTATGGCTAAAAACTCAACTGATAATAATTAAAACAATATCATAAATTGTCTTAGAAGTGTAGGTACATTTTTTAACAGAAAATTTTTCCGTCCTTCATTTCGGACATTCGGTACATCAAATAGAAGAACCAAAAAAATATACTGCCCACTGCTATTTCACCATAGGTATATTGTCTCTATATTTTGAGAGAACAATAATGTAAAATTTTAATATTATATGTTTTAAAAAATTTCATTGAATATTCAAAAATAAGATTGTTTGGTTTGAATTATTAAGAAGTGGGTAGTGAGCTTTTTCAGTTCTTTAAATCCAACGCCATAGTATTCCTCTCATCAAATACCACATCTTTTCCTTGTTTGAATTCGTGAACAGAACTGAGAAAGGGAAAAACGACTTACATTGCGAGACAAATTCTGTCAGAATTCATTATGAAATTGGTACTAGTTTCGAGTATATTAAGAAACATACTTTTACGGTTCACAGTAGTTGAACGGGTATAATATTTTGATTTGTAATGTGCCCATTTTAAGTTTCAAAGGTGAGTAGGTAAGGTGTTTCTAATGCTTATTTTATCGTGGGTATATATGTACAATCATTACCTATCTATATAAGTTCACTATGTATAACTAACTCTCTAATAAAGTACACTTATCATTATATTGCATCATATTGCATTTTTCACACAGAAGAGCTGAATCGATAATTAGGTGAATCAAAATTTCTTTGATAAAACATTCGCATTTTGTATAGTGCCTAATTATCAAAACTGCTCTGATTCAGGCTGGTATGTGCTCAAAAAGTCTAAGAGTAAATTGGGAAAAGCAAGTGCTAAAGATGGGGTATTTTAAAAAAATACTTTATGTACAAATATTTCAGAAAAACACAACTTTCATAAATCTAAACTACAAAATCATTCAACAGGATTAAACTTCTGTATAGATAAAAGGGAAATTCAATAGAGACGTATTTCAACAATAAATAAACAACAAAGATCCGCTGTTATGAAAGACTCCGAAGATAACATCAATTTACACGAAATAATATCGAGTAATCTATGAGTTTTACTAATATTATTACAATTCGACTGTCATATTTCGCTTGAGGTGCCTACTAGATTTACAGATCGTCAGTTTTCCCTGCACCACGCTGCGGCGATCGTCAGGTCAAGATCTTCAGTCTGGATCGAACGTGAGTGGAGAAAAACTGGTCGATCTGATCGACAATCCAAAGTTACGACACAAGATATGAACAGAACGTGTGTTAAGAAAATCACGATCTTGGTCTACAGTTTCGATCATTCGATTCAATCGTTTCGTGTGTAGCGCATTTCAGATTGAGTAGGCACCTTCAGAATACTATTATATTTCAGACTCATTCACTTTTGGCAGATCTGCAATAAATTATTTTTGAAACCGACAACGCAAGATAGATTTGAAAGAAAACCAATTTTTACCAGCGATTTAATTTATGTTCTAACCACGCCGAATATTAATGCAATTTTCTACTACCTGTACACTCCAAAACTCTCACTTCATACATTTTTTTCACATATATGATTATAGTCTTTCGAAATGTCATTTTATGTTCGGTACCCAATTTGGGTTAGTGTAACTTCGTTATAAAGAAGATTTTTGAGTATATTGAAGATGGTCAAATGAGTCCCAATAGAAGTATTCCTACAGAACATTCGATTACTTAAATGTATAAAATTGATAGTAGCCAAAGAAAACCTGGAGACATTACGTTTTCTGATCGTCTTCATGGTTTTAAGGATTAACTACAGACGAATGATATCTTTTTTCAACTGAATTAATGCAATTTTCAACTGAACAAACTCTGAAGATTTCTCTCGAACAGGGACGATTGATAATTATTTTTGAGCATTAAATTTTTTGTCATATCTTATTTAATATTCATTGTCTCAGGTGGATGTTTATCGATAAAACATTTCAGATATAAATCTTTGACTTTTCTTTTTCTAGAATCTCTAACTTATACGATTTGAAGTAGTTAGATTTTTTTCACAACCTTTTGTTAACATCAAAAAAATTCGAGAGAATAATGTTGAATTGTGCACCAGTTACGAATTTTATAAATTATTTGTGCGAATTTTAAATATTGTCATCGCTAATATGTAGTAGAAAAAGCGTTTTAAATGAGAATTTAAGACTTTTCTCCAGTTGGAATGCTGAATTTCTTTTCCTTCGAAAAACTCGATCAAGAGATTGCAAAAAATCCGTTCTCTTTAATATTCGCACAATAGAGAAATTTCATATTTTGTTTTCGAAGTCGAACAGAAACCTTTTGAATATTCTACTAGAGATATTTGGATCTATTTGGTGGTTTAGAAGTAGGAGTACGAGTATTTGATTCTATTTGGAAAGAATTTGATTTCTATTCCAATTAGAATCAACTATTTGTTATTGAAATGGCATAATATGCGAAAGAAAAAAAATGAATTCGTCGAATTTTGTCAACGTTTGGATTCCTATGTTATTTATTTCTATATACTTATATAAATTCGGTTTTAGTATTTCATTTTTCGTTATTCTCATCTCGAGAATAAAACCGTCTATTTACAACGCGCAAATTTTATGGTCCAGAAGAATTGTTAAGTTATTTATAGAGCATCCAATTATGCCTTGATTTCACGTTCCTCATTCAATTCTAAACCACCTAATATGCAATACATACAGAATCAAATAAGAACAAAAAAAATCCATCTACTCAGATCCTAGAAGGACTAAATCATCTGCCACAACGTCGGAGATGTGTAGATAGATGATCCAGTACATGAGGTTGAAGCAGACGAAACAAACAGGAAACACAATTCTGGAATACTTGTCGATATCAGAGGGCGTTGTGCCGTAGAGTTTGTTGATTTGTTTGTCCGGCTTCAGGATATGATGGGGAAGGCCCAACTCTTCGTCCGGTGCTGCGCTATGTGACCTGGAGCAGTTAACTTTGCTCTCCAGAGTGCCTCCTTTACTGTGTGCCTTCGGGTCGTGCACTTTGTATCGCACCTCCTGAAACGAGGTTCCTACTTAAAAAAATTCCTACGGGGGTTTAGCAAAAAAGGACAATGCCAATACGGTCCATCAGTGATGACGTCACACACCGCCATTTTTGGTTCACCTGTCAGTGTTCGGAATCCAAACAAACAAATTATCTATAAATCAAATAATTTGACAACTTTGTGTCTAATCCTTCACAATAATATATCTATATGATATATTTAGTTTATTTTTGTCTTGGAATATATTCCAATTCTAAAAATGACAAATTTAATATTCAACCAAAAGAAAATTCAAAATGACTAAAAATGTACCAATTAAGTAAACGGTTAACTAATTGAACAACTACATCAACATAAAGACAGACGAACGTTTCGGAATTTTTGTATTTAATAATACAATTTTTCCTCATCAGTGCCTTATAGTTCAACGAAAATTATTAAATTTGCAAACTCACCACGTGTATATTACTCCATAGTGAGTTTACAAATTTAATAATTTTCGTTGAACTATAAGGCATTGATGAGGAAAAATTGTATTATTAAATACAAAAATTCCGAAACGTACGTCTGTCTTTATGTTGATGTAGTTGTTCAATTAGTTAACCGTTTACTTAATTGATACATTTTTATTCATTTTGAATTTTTTTTTGGTTGATTACTAAATTTGTCATTTTTTAGAATTGGAATATATTCCAAGACAAAAATAAACTAAATATATCATATAGATATATTATTGTGAAGGATTAGACACAAAGTTGTCAAATTATTTGATTTATATTAAATACCCTCCAACAAGTAGACTCATTAAACTTTTATTAACAAATTGTCATTCAAATTAGTACGTTGTCGTTGAAGAAATTAGCTTATTTTGATAAATAAGATTATTTAAGGAACGATTTTACTATTGATTGATAGAGAAAAGGCACGAGATCAATGCCAGTAGGTTCGAACTTGAAGTTCAACTAATAAACACGACTTTATACTAAATCTGGGGAATGATACAGGATTCAAACTTACTGGTATGAATCTCGTTCCTTCTGTCTATCAATTAATACTGAAATTCGTTACTCAAATACTCTTATTTTTGAAATAAGCCAATTCCTTCAACGACACCGTACTAATTTGAATGACAATTTATTCGTTTGGATTCCGAACACTGACAGGATAACCAAAAATGGCGGTGTAACACACTAATAGAGCGTATTTTAGTGCTTCATGTCCTTCAGTAGACTTGTTGATGTTCAAATTAGGACCACTTCATTCGTGAAAAAAGTTATGAATGAACATAAACAGAGGTACCACTGAGAATATGAATTTATACTTTCGAGAATTGAAGACGTTTTTCTAAAATCTCTACTCACTGCTTGTTTTGGAGCGTGTCCTGCAGCATCTTGACCACCGTTCACCAATTTTCTCTGCTGAAGCATTGCTTGGATTGCCTTGAAGCGATCCATACGCATTTGTATTCTTTTTGCTAAGTAACCAACCGTTGCATATTCTGTAAAAAAGTGAAACTGATAAATATGACTATTTCAACTGAATAAAATTATTTTGAAATTGTGGAAAATATTTCCGAGGATAACCGTTATTTAAGGAATAAATTGAAAGTGTTCCTTATCTATGCGCACTTTACAATATCTGCCTTTTGCATTAAATTTGATCTATCTAGTAGTTATAGTTTCCAAAAAAGCTCAATAAGATATTAATAGAAAAATTAAAATTATTGTGAGTATTCTCATTCTATAGGATATGATCCCAAAATAGTTAACGTTTGAAAATGGGGTCAAAATATCATGACATTTTTTTCAAATTATTTTTAAAGGCCTGTTGCATTCGAGATAGTTTTGAATGGATCCATGAATAACCAGAATATTCGAAATTCGACAATAAGAAAAATTTTCGAGAACTATTCGAGGTAGTTATCCTTTTTATAGGATTTTCCCAATATTTCCTTCGAAAAATATTTTGAAGCTTCATTGAAAATGTAACTAACTATGTTGAAAGTTTACGAGAATAGAATCAGAATAAATATTTTTGAAGGTAATTTAATTTTCACCATAACACCGCAGTACTGAAGAGTACCTTATGGTACTACTTTCTTAGACAGTCATGAAAAAGACTTGGAAGTACAGTATAATAATTGTCATGGGTGACAATAACAATTAGCGAGCCTATTGTTTGAATGAATACTTGACAGCAGTGAAGAGTAACGTATGGTACCATTGAGGTATATTGGTACTCGTGAAAATGACAAAAGAAAATACACTATATGATACTTCACTCAATAAATCCTGGAGCTGAGCAGTTAAAACATATTTATCTTGAAAATTAGACTATTTATTCGTCATAGTAACCTTCAATAGTGATACATGTACAGGGTGGGCAAATTTCGATGTTTAGCACTACAACTTTTAAACCAGAGGGGATAGACAAAATCTGATACCCCATTCTCGGTATCTTTTTCGGAGAAACTAATAAGGGTAGCATTAATTTTTGACCACCTTCTTTTGTTTTCGAGTTATAAGCGAAAATTGGAAAAATGGTGATATCGAAAAACATTTATATCTCCGTTAATACTGATGATAGAGCTCTGAAATTAAAACATCATACAGGCACTTTTTGACGTAGAATCCAGTGGGGTGCTCGTCTTTTCAAAAGGGTTTTTAATTATGAAGCTAAGACCCAAAGTTATGTTTTTTTCAAATGGGAACACTAAAATTCTGTGCTATTTTCTGAAAGCTTAATTTTTCCTGATTTCAAAAATATAAAACATTGTATGGTTTGTATCAAAGTAAATAATAGAAAATGGTCAAAAACCTTTTTTCACCTAAGATTCTCAATATTTCTATGGTTTCAACTGTTGACGAGCACAGACAAATTGAGCTTCCTATAACAAGAGAAGTGTCCTTCCGTTTATCTGATTATTTCCATGAGTTTTACTTATTCCCTTCGTAATTAAATTGTTCAATCATATATGCATTGTTTCATGTGCTATTTGAAATGGATTGGTGTAGTATATCCAAAGTAACTTGGAGGAAGATGAATATTTCGATTATACAAGGTTTGTCCAAATTTCCAGAAATTCCTTTGGGGTCAGTGAATTTATTGCCTAACAATACTTTCACATAAACCCCGGTATTTTGCAGATCGCGGTATCCACTTCAAAGGCACATCTATGGCCAAGCGTTTTTATGGACTAGTTCAAGTGACTTTGAATAAACTATACTTGTGCATACGCACAATGAATACTCATTCTGGAGACCTATAAAAATAATCTTCTGATGCATCCATTTCATTACAACTCTTTCGATTGAAACAATCGAGCCTGTGGATCTTTTCGTTATTTCCGAATCTATTTTTAGATAAAAAATTTATAAAATATATCTAGATTCGAATTTTGTAGAAATTAGTGAAAAACATAGAAATAATCAGATTAATGAAAGGACACTACTCTTGTTATAGGAAGCTCAATTTTTCTGTGCTCGTCAACAGTTGAAACCATAGAAATATTGAGACTCTTATTTAAAAAAGGGTTTTTGACCATTTTCTATTATTTATATTCATACAAACCATACGATATTACATATTTTTGAAATCAGAAAAAATTAAGCTTTAAAAAAATAGCACAGAAATCTAGTGTTCCCATTAGAAAAAACAGAACTTTGGGTCATAGCTTCGTAATTAAAAACCCTTTTGAAAAGACGAGCACGCCACTGGATTCTACGTAAAAAAGTGCCTGTATAATGTTTTAATTTCAGAGCTCTATCATCAGTATTAGCGGAGATATAAATGTTTTTCGATATCGCCATTTTTCCAATTTTCGCTTATAACTCGAAAACAAAAGAAGGTGGCCAAAAATGAATAGTACTCTTGTTAGTTTCTCAGAAAAAGAGACCAAGAAGTGGGTATCAGATTTTTCCTATCTCCTCTGGTTCAAAAGTTGTAGTGCTAAAACATCGAAATTTGCCCACCCTGTACTCCATATTTTATGGCACTATGATCGACGTGGTAGATCATAACCAGAGCTCTTTTCTGCTAATACCCTCTAAGCTTATTCATTAGAAATATCAAATAAAATATAGAACAGAACAATTAACCAACAAGATAAATATCATCCTATTTATTAAGAACTTTTCCAACCAAAGAGTAAAAACTTTCAAATCCCCTAACTGAACCCTGTCCATTTTTTTTCGAAAAGTTTTTATATTCTCTATAAGAAATATGTTTTACATAAGTCATATTGCTCCACGGGAAGTTTCCAAGTTAGGGGATAATCCGATTAACTAACCGCTGGATATCAGCAGCGAACAGCCTTCTAATGGAGGACTCTTAGATAATAATTCTGACTTCCACTATAACGGAAAGTGGTCTAGAAACCTAGGGATTTTTCCTAGAATTTTCCCGGAAATTCCTATGAAGATTTTTACATTACTTCCGTTCCCTTCTTTGAATAATATCAAATGCAGGGTCTTTATTGATTGTAACGTCGCATTTGCCTTTGAATTATTTTTTGCCACTTGTCACAAGATATTCCTAAATTGGAGGTATGTACAAACGAAAATGACAGATTTTTCTGATCATTTTTAGAAAAAAAGTCTCATGAACATGAACCCGCAAACGCTTTGTTTTCGATATCCAGGGTGTTAAAGTTTGACTTTTTTCAAGATTTTTTTTCTCATAGCAACTTTCCATCATGAGATATTTATCTTGAATTTAGCAATGGTGTTCCAATTCAAAGATTTCATCATGTGATATGGTCAATTTGACTGCAAATCTACATTCTTCAAGGTGGAACAGTGCCGGCTTTTTTCTTCAGAACTTTTTTTTTGGTAGACCACTGGTAGTTTAAAGAAATGTAAAAAGAAACTTTGGTCCAGTACTACATTTTTCGGTGTCATTTCAAGCTCCGATCAAAATTTTAAGCTGATCAAGAAAGAACAATATTCATAAATTTGATAATGTTGAAAAAATCAAACGGTGTTTAATCCAGATATCTTTTTTCATTGCAATTAAACTCAAAATTTCAGTAAAAAATGTATTGATTAATTATGTTTGCAATGAACTCTACCGTTCCTGATTTCATTCTCACAATTTTTGTGATTGTGTATTTTTCTGAATAAAGATTTATTATTATTATTCAAGCTCGTTCCCTCCTTCTTATTTCTTCTTTTTAACCTTAAATTTGCCCTCAATCTTCTCGCTGCTTCGTCTATTCTAACCTTGTATACATTTCTGTGGTCTTCAAGGGTGCAATTGGCGTATGGATGAAATATACTTTGCTCCTCTGGAGCAGCGTAAAACGAGACGTGGGTGTTCATCCAATCATATTTCCACATTTATCTTCCCACGATTTTCGCAAGCTCAAAAAGGTTTGTCGACCCTTCAAAACTAGAATTTCTGGACCCTCATCTCGGAAGTAAGACGCATTTCGACGTGAAAATAACAGATCTCCGTTTTGAAATCTGAAGCGTCGATGTCGACAATTGCAGATCCCATCTACGGCCCACAACAAGTATCTGTTGGAGATCTACAGGAATCTGGACCACTTATCTCCACTCCACGGACTGAATGAAGGTTTATTTCGTTACTTCGCGCTTCGTTATCATCTCGGAACCCTGCCCCCGGGGGCGTAATCAAGTCGAATTTGATGCAGTGGAGAAAGCATAGATCAGAACTGACGATTCACAGAGCGTCAGTTTTCTAAGCAGTCTGCACCACGATGCGGCGATCGTCAGGCCAAGATCTTCAGTCTGGATCGAACGTGAGTGGAGAAAAATTGGTCGATCTGATCGACAATCCAAAATTACGACACAGGATATGACCAGAAAGTGTGTATAGAAAATCACGATCTTGGTCTACAGTTTCGATCATTCGATTCAATCGTATCGTGTGTATCGCATTTCAGATTGAGTAGGCACCTTTAGAATACTAATTTAGTTCAGACTCATTCACTTTTGGCAGATCTGCAATAAATTATTTTTGAAACCGACAACGCAAGATAGATTTGAAAGAAAACCAATTTTTACCAGCGATTTAATTTATGTTCTAACCACGCCGAATATTAATGCAATTTTCTACTACCTGTACACTCCAAAACGTTCACTTCATACATTTTTTTCACATATATGATTATAGTCTTTCGAAATGTCATTTTATGTTCGGTACCCAATTTGGGTTAGTGTAACTTCGTTATAAAGAAGATTTTTGAGTATATTGAAGATGGTCAAATGAGTCCCAATAGAAGTATTCCTACAGAACATTCGATTACTTAAAAGTATAAAATTGATAGTAGCCAAAGAAAACCTGGAGATATTACCTTTTCTCTAATTCTGTGGTTATTCCGTTCATTCTTCCACATCTTGTAGAACAAAATCGTGCGAGAATATATCAGAAACGCACAGTTTTCATGGTTATATTTTATTATTCTATGTTGGCACTCCGAACTTTCCGCCACGGCTTTATCTGTCAATTCATCAATTTGCCTTAAAGAAATCAGTTCTGCCAACCAACATTTTTCAATGCAAAAATCACTAAATTATATTATTTATATTTATGGAAATGTTTCATTAATTTCAATGAAAATGCAATGAATTAGAGAAAATAATGTATAATACTCGTACAGAAGGCTCATTCTACCACTCGTTCATTCCAAAACTCGCCACTTCGTGGCTCGTTTTTGAATTTTGAACTCGTGGAAGAATATCAATGCCTTCTGCACTTGTATTATAAATAACTATTCTGATCGTCTTCATGGTTTCAAGGATTAACTACAGACGAATGATATCTTTTTTCAACTGAATTAATGCAATTTTCAACTGAACAAACTCTGAAGATTTCTCTCGAACAGGGACGATTGATAATTATTTTTGAGCATTAAATTTTATGTCATTTCTTATTTAATATTCATTGTCTCAGGTGGATGTTTATCGATAAAACATTTCAGATATAAATCTTTGACTTTTCTTTTTCTAGAATCTCTAACTTATACGATTTGAAGTAGTTAGATTTTTTTCACAACCTTTTGTTAACATCAAAAAAATTCGAGAGAATAATGTTGAATTGTGCACCAGTTTAGAATTTTATAAATTATTTGTGCGAATTTTAAATATTGTCATCGCTAATATGTGGTAGAAAAAGCGTTTTAAATGAGAATTTAAGACTTTTCTCCAGTTGGAATGCTGAATTTCTTTTTCTTCGAAAAACTCGATCAAGAGATCCCAAATGAATGCGAAAAATCCGTTCTTTTTAATATTCGCACCATAGAGAAATTTCATCTTTTTTTTTTCTGGAGACATTACGTTTTCTGATCGTCTTCAAGGTTTTAAGGATTAACTACAGACGAATTATATCTTTTTTTCAACTGAATGAATGCAATTTTCGATTACTTCTACGTGAAAATAACAGATCTCTTGAAGCGTCGATGTCTACAATTGCAGATCCCATCAGTTCCCTCTACGGCCCCCAACAAGTGTCTGTTGGAGATCTCCAGAAATCTGGACCACTTATCTCCACTCCACGGACTGAATGAAGGTTTATTTCGTTACTTCGCTCTTCGTTCTTATCTCAGAACCCTGCCCCCGAGGGCGTAATCAAGTCGAATTCGATGCAGTGGAGAACGCATAGACGTGGAGGTACAATGGGTAAGAAAATTAATGTTATTACTCGGAGACCCGATCCGGTGAACTTTTTTAATTTCATCAGCTCGATTGGCCGGGATCCGACTGGAGAATAATGGACATGAATTTTTTACGATTTTAGGGACATCCGACCCAATCAGACTCCGAAATTTAAAATCAATTGGCGTCGGTTCGTGCACTCCTTCCACTACCTTTTGGATCCTGTTTTTCGACGAGGTGAAGTGGGTTCTTATCGGTTTATTGAAGTGGAAAGTGCAGATGCAACTTTTCTGGATGGTGATCACGATTTGAATGCACGCTTACTTGGGTGAAGCGTGGAGAAGAGAAGATATTTTTTCCGTCTGGAGAGTTTAAATTAAATTTAATGAAGACTCGCTCACTTAGTAAGTGAAATACAGAGGCGTACAACTTTGCTTTCGATGTTTTTTTTTCGAAATTCGAGGCTTTATTGTAAAAAACTTTTTATACATTCATGATTCAAAGTATTGTCCATTGCTGGCCGCGTACGAATCCCGCGTTGAAAAAACTGGTCATTTTTCGAAGCGATCCACGAATCGACCCAATTTTTTACTTTTTACTAAGACTGAAAGTGCTGGTCAGCCAGGCCGTGTGCCATTGATCGAAACAAGTGATAGTCCGAGGGGGCAACGTCTGGAGAATACGGCGGAAGGGGTAGGACTTCCATTTCCAAGTATGTCTTGACCACTTTCGCAACATGGGGTCGAGCATTGTCATGCTGTAAAATCACTTTATAATGTCTCCCGTTTTATTGCTTGTCTTTCTATGCTCGGCTCAAACGCATTAATTGCGTTCGATTACGACCACCTGTGATTGTTTCAGTCGGTTTTAACAATTTATAATATACTACGCCAAGCTTGTCCCACCAAATACTTAGCACGACTTTGGAACCGTGAATATTCGGTTTGGCCGTCGACGTGGAAGCATGGCCGGGATATCCCCATGATTTTCTGCGCTTGGGATTATCGTAATGGACCTAATTTTCGTCTCCAGTCACAAGGCGATACAGAAATTTCTTCCGTTTTTGCCTTGCAGGCAACTGTTCACAAGTAAACAAACGCCGTTCAACATCTCTCGGCTTCAACTCGTACGGCACCCAATTTCCTCGTTGAAATGGCTTGTTGCGTCACTTCCAATGATCCTGTCAATTCTTGTTGCGTTTGACACTAGTCCTGATCAAGTAATGGCTTCAATTCTGCATCTTCGAAAACATTTTCTCTTCTACCGCCAAGCTGGTCTTCGACGTCAAAATCACCGTTCTTGAAGCGTTGAAACCACCAGCGTTCTTTCACTAATAGCGGCCTCACCATAGGCATTATATTTGAGAGCATTCGATGAGCCTCAGCCGCATTTGCGACTCGAAAAATCCAAAAATAATTGTTGAACCGGTCACTGTTTGTAGTGATGTTTGAGCTGGTTGTGTGATTGGACCTCACATGTTCAAAATGAGGCTACCAAACTATAAGAAATGTTTTTTTATGGCCGAAATTGGAGGATATTAGGACGACGTTAATCTTCAAGAAGACTGCGCTACGTGCCACACAAGCAACGAAACATTTTCAAGAGAAACTTCTTGACCGTATTTCCTTCGAAGAGATGATCACAACTGGCCATCAAAATCTTGTGATTTGATATCTATCGACTTTTTTCTTTGAGGCCCCGTGGAAGATAAGGCCTGTGCCAATGCTCCACAATACATTCAAGACCTCAAATATGGAATTCATGAGGTTTTCATTCTTATCAAGGACAAATAACCATAAATTAGCAAATTTCAAAGTTTTTAAGTCGTTCTGTTCGAAAATTATCGTGTTTAGAATTACGGACTGCTGGATGGTCTCTAAACTCGAAAATTACAGATTGTGACGAAATGGTCTGGAAAACAAACGTCCAAAAAGAAAAATGACAAATAAATCTCCACTCACCTAATAAGCTAGCGAAAACCATAATAAAACAAGTCCCCAAGTAGACGTCAATCGATTTGACGTACGATATCTTGGGCAGTGCAGCGTTCGTAGACGACATCAGCGTGGTCATCGTGAGCACAGTGGTGACACCTAGCTGTACACGGGCCGGTGTCGCCGTACGGTTCAGCCAGAAGCTGACCCAGGAGATGATGACGATTAGTCCCGAAGGAATATAGATCTGGATGAGGTAGTAACCCATCGAGCGCACGAATTGGATCTCGCAAGCCAGTCGGGAGTAGTTTCCTGTAAAATGGGTTAATAAATGAAGAACGAGTTCTGACTGCGAAGGGGGAATTCCCCTTCAAACGAAAATTAATTATTTGTTACAGAATTTTGTTGAAACGTCACATACCAACCTTAAATTTTGTTTAAATGTTCAATTACTCAAAAAGGACAAATAAATAGAGAGATTTGAAGTTCAAAGCGTTTCGTTTCTATTTCATCATATGGCAACATCGATTTCAGATTACAAGGTTAGAAAAGGTGATCAAATCTGTTGTGTTGATTAGGTTAACAAAGATAGCTTTATTTGAATCAGGTTAGAGTAAAAGCCAACGAATAAGAAGAAGAGCACCTATTTCATATATGTCATATCATATTTTGTATTGGATTCTGTGGTGCAAGCTATCCTATTAATTATTATGCAATATTCCCACTTGGTGCAGCCGTTATGAAGCGATATAGCCATTTTTGAAAATTGAATTTAAATAGTTTCTGCAGGCGATTTGTGAAAATCATGAATGAAATCCATAATAATTAAGCTTAAATTTGCATTTTAAGTGATATTTCAAATTGAGGAGAATTTCCCATTATAATCCATCCTTACTTGGGCTTTTGCTTGTTCATTCATGAGGCATACAAAAAGGAGCATTTCGAAGAATCATCTTAACTCAACTCCCAAATGAAAATCTATCTCAAAAAGTCTTAAACTAAATCGGATCAGTGTTCACCAGGATTTCTATGCATCTTAGTTTTATATTAAACTTATTCGGAAGTGAGCAGGAACACCAGTGTATCTGGATATTTCAATTATTGTTATGGGGATACAGTCATATATGAAATACTATGTATCTTGATTTAAATGAAAAGTGTTACCTGATCACCGTATAAAATTCTTCAGGTTCATTTATAGATGTATCCAAATGAACATAGAAGTTTGATCATAATGTCAAATTGGTATAGTTTTGTGAAATAGATATTTTGAATCGAAATTCTTGTTGTGTGCTGTTGAGACTTTGAATACATAGATCAGAAAATGTTAGCTGCTTATCTTACCTGTTGTAAGACTAATTTCTGATGCTCTTTGTTTGTGCCCTAGAACTTTGAATTGTGGTAAAGATACTTCGTTAGAAACGCCTACTGAGTTGGGTCCCTCGTTCCATTTGTAGCGGATATCTTTCATGGTATATCCAACTGAAAATAAAACTAATCAGGTAACTGAACTTTCCAAGAGAGTATTCCTACAAAAATTGCAGATAAATAAGGATTATCTTGCACAATTCTCGTTTCTCTAGTATTATGAATTATGAAACTTAATTGTTAGTCTATGGAAATACTTATATTTCCTTTTCTTTATATTACTTTTCTTTGATCATCGAAAAATCCTTCATTCATTATTGGTACATAGAATTTGGGAGAAATTTTCTTTTTTATTTTTTTTCTGATAAAAGGACAACGAAGTTGAATTTTTGAACGGAAAAACCTAGAAACTTGAATATTTCGGGTCAGATTCAGAACTCGAATGATCTGACTAGGGATTCCGTGAAACCAAAGCAAGAGAAAATTCAAGAAGAATGTCGAAGAATAATAATAAATACCTCAGTGACAAGTAAGAAGTCTAAAATACTGGTGTGTTCACTGGCCACTGGGCTAGGCATGGATCTCTTTTTTTTCTTGAGGTGGCGCTATACAAAGGATTGACCAATCAACGGAATAATTTTGAAATTTTCATTTGTTCTGTCAAAACTCATTGATCTTGTTATTATTGTCGATTTAACCTCAAAACGACATTGACAAAAAACGACGTGAGCGCCACAGGAAACGATGCGGAAATCAAGTGAAAAGGGACCAATACTATTAAAATCCAAGAAGGCTGGCCCCTTCAGAAGTCGCCACTTTAATCTTAAGGTTATCCAAGAGTAAATGAGCAGACCAGTGTTTCAGACATCTTAGTGACAACAGGTCCTATCAAGTTGAGTTTTCTTGAGTAGTTATGATATAAAAATTTAAGCTCTTGCAATATTTCATGTCTGTTTATTGTGGGTTGGCCGGCACCACCAATGTGTCGAAGTAATAGAAACACAAGAAGCATATTTCACTTAAATATCTTCCGTAAGTGCTTACTGGGTATATTAACCGGTTAGATTGATAGTCTACAAAGGTGAATTTTGAACATTTTCTCGAATCCATACACGGCTTCTATTACACCGCAATTACTCTCGGTATGACATGATAGGCCTATGAAATATGGCGGAAATGCACGAACAATATAATGGAGAATGTCATGGGATGGCAGTGATACATTACGAAGCTATGGAAATATTCGGTTCATATATTTTTCGACGTATACATGCTTGTTATGAACCTACAGAATCGATTATGTCCTAATAGTGATTTGAAGTCGATGCCGATAACGATGAATTGTAAATCAGCAGGCAAGCCCTAAATCATGCCGGTTATTTGCAGTTAATTTTAGAAGGGGTAAAAAATTCGCTTGGGAATGGATGAAAAATAAGGTTATGGAAGGAAATCAGTCAACACTTTGGGTTTTGTGCGGAGCTTTAGCGATTCAATCATCAATGAATGAATACACAGGGGTACAACTTTGCTTCCACCGTTTTTTCCGAAATTCGAAACTTTATTATGAATAACTGGTAGAACATTTATGATTCAAAGTATTATTCATCGCTGGCCAGCACTTTCTCCCATCTTTCGGACAGTGTACGATTCCCGCGTTGAAAAAACTGGTCATCTTTTGAAGCGATCCACGAATCGATCCAATTTTTTAATCCTTCATGAGACCGGAAGTACTGGTCAGCCAAGCCGTGTGCCATTGATCGAAACAAGTGATAGTCCGAGAAAGCAACGTCAGGAGAATACGGCGGATGGTGTAGGTTTTCCCATTTTAACGTTTTCAAGTATATATTCGGTTTGGACGTCGGCGTGATAGCATGGCCGGAGAAGCCCCATGATTTTCTACGCTTGGGATTATCGTAATCAACCTTTTTTTCGTTTCCAGTCACAATGCGATGCAGAAATTCTTTCCGTCGTTGCCTTGCAAGCAGCTGTTCACAAGCAAACAAACGTCGTTCAACATCTCTGGGATTCAACTCTTACGGCACCCAATTTCCTTGTTTCTGAATCATTTCCATGACTTTCAGGCGTTTTGAAATGGCTTGTTGCTTCACTTCCAATGATTCGGCCAATTCTTGTTGCGTTTGACACGATTATTGATCAAGTAATACATCCAATTCTGCATCTTCGAAAACCTTCTCTCTTCCACTTGGTCTTCGACGTCAAAATCACTGTTTTTGAAGCGTTGATACCACTCTCGGCATATTCTTTCAATAATAGCGGCCTCATCATAGGTTCATAGGTATTTGAGAGCATTCGATGAGCCTTAGCAGCAGATTTCTTCATATTAAAGCAGAAAATTAAAACCTCCCGAAAATGACGAAAATTTGGCTCGTGAGCTGACATGTTTAATAGAGAATAACTTCATGAAGCAGACACAAATCGACTAATATTTCGATGGCGTTATGTTTACGAATACCTAAGTTTATTGTATGGCATCTACTATCTATTTATTTCGACTACCATTTACCACTACAACCATCTATTGCAAAATGGCAGAAGCAATGTTGTACACCTAATAAATAAAATTTAGGGTAAACAAATATGTAGTAAGTTCTTCAATGGAAATAGTAGGCAAGTTCCAGAAATTCATCCAAAAAGCAATAACTTGAAAGCATCTTTGATCTTCTTCTTTGATCATCAGTAACAAATTGGGCGAATGCACAGGCCTTAAATTAATTCTCAAGATGTATTGAATGATCCAAATATTCTACATACTATCTTACTCACAACTTTCTATTTCTATTTGACAAAGCTGACGGTCCATGGGAAAATACTGTAGATTCATGGGACATGATGCTGTGATGGTTAACCTGAAAATTAAATAACAGGTTAATAATTTTCAACATAAACATCAGCAGTTGCAGAGTTGATTCCCTGACATTAGAAAATGATCTTTATTAGTGTAGCTCCTAAAAGTCCGCCCGATGCGCTCAGTGTATTCGAAAATCTGACAATTTCAAAAGAGCTTAAATTTTCATGGAAACAATTTGGATCCTAATATTTATACCAAATTTGATTGCAATTGAACGTAGAATGAGAGATATAAAGACCTCACGAATTACACGTTTGCGCATATTCAATGTGCACCATATATCTGGAAAATCTCTAGTTTATTTGCGAGCATCTAAGATTCAAAATAGGTTATCAAAACTAAATTCAATAAAAATCGGATCAAAATAATAGAATTTAAGGCGACCAAACATTTCTTCCCATCTAAGAGCGATTGCAAAGTTTGGTTTTTCGGTGGAATCGAAAACATACATTTATTTTCAGACAAGAAATGAAAAAGATGAAAAGAATGAAGAGATATTTACAGTTTGAAAGTTGAATGAATTCTCAATTAATTTCTCCACAAGAAAGAAATTAGTGGCTTATTCTGATTCCTTGTTTCATAGCATTTGAATAGGAGTTTGGAAAATTATATTATACCCTGTGGAGGCAACGTTGAAAGTGATTTCAGAATTTGGTGCCACTATTACCAACATGTGCTTCTTTTTTTAATATAGAACCAGACATAAGATAAGAAAAGAGTATGCTAGTCTGCATTTGAGCGAATGGACAGACTCCTGAGTAACGCATCCTTGGTTAAATGCTCTACATACTCGTGTATTATACTTTATTCTTTTTTATGGGATGGCTGACTGGACAGTCAAATAGAATACTTGAAATGTGTCTTTGTAGTTCTTGATCGGATGGAGTGCCAAAAGAAAGATTAGCAAACAGTGAGATTGCATGATAGGGAGCTATTAACATCTATTAAAAGGCGGAAAACGGCCCACTCTGGACACGTTTCGAGGGTGATCAGTATCAATTGCTCCACTTGATTATAAAGGGCAAAACAGTGGGGACAACGAAGACCAGGAAGTTGATATCACTTCTGGATGAAGAATGTAAGAGACTGTCCAAATGTCCCAACTTTACTTCACACCGCCCAAAAGGGGAACGAATTTGCCATGGATGTCGCCAATATTCACTAGAAGAGGCACTAATAGAAGAAGAAGTATCGATTATCACTTACAGAAAGAAATTCTTCTAGTAATAAACTGCCTTGATGATATACGGAAGTGTCTAAATAAACTACGAATTGAATTTGATAGGTATAATGCAGATCTATCTTGGAGAATCTCCGCAGATGAAACAATAATGTGAAGCAATGCAAGTGGAAAATATCATTGGTTCGATCAGAAATCCACCAATCTAACTTATTCCAGGATCGCGATTCAAACTTCAGTTTTCCCACAAACTATTTGATATTCTTGACATAGAAAGTGAAGAAGGTAATTTTATTTGAAATGAGGAAATAAATGCCAATGCACAATTTCTAAACTATTACCTCCAAGTCTCTCATATTTGTTTCGAAGATTGTTGAATCCATCTACCCTTCGACGTTGAAATAAAATCCAAAATGAACAAACAAAAAAATACACAGAAACTTCTCCGATATTTATTCACATATCATTCAAACTGGATATGAATTCGCTGGGTTATGCCGCAGTCTCATATATCCTGGAATTGGTTCAACCTTCCATGTAAATATTTGCGTTTCTCTTCAAATACGATCATCCTCTTGCGCTCAAAGGGCCTATGTCAGTTACGGAGAAAGTAAGCAATCACTATGATTATAAAAATCCGGGATATTGTGAATGAAATAAAAATTTTTCCACAATTCTTCTATCAAAATATCATTAATCTGATATGCTTATGACAGCATTAGTATTTCGAAGGATAAGCCTTATAAAGAATCAGGGGAAGCACTGTTTTAACCAGATTTAGCACCTTGTGACTTTTGGAATGAAAAAAGCCCATGGTGCTAAATTCTGTGCGTGTAGGAATCATTCTTTTCTATAGTGAACTTTGATCAGCTGCATGAACAATCGATTCATTCTCAATTTGGTTTATACAGGGTGAGTCTTTAACTTGTAAATATATTTAAACACTAAATTTTAAAGATTACATTACATTTTCATTTACCATTTTTTTCGATTCGGCCTAGATGAAAACATAAAGGCATTTCAAATTTTCATAATGAGCTATGCCACCCCTGGAAACCTGCACACTGAAGTTTTTCCAAGCATAAAATGAGTTATCCCAATTTCGTTGACGAAAATCATTTCCTTCGATAAATGGTTCTTTTCAGCTATATCTAGCCGGAAATTAAATTTTTTTAATCTATTTTCAACAGCCTGTATCTTTTTAACCGGGCCGAATAGGAAAAAATGGTAAACGAAAATAGTGGTTCTTTTGACCTCAGGAATCTTCGGTTGAAATATATGTACAAGTCAAAGACTCACCGGGTATATGGGAAATAGTTTCTTCACAATGGCCATTTGAAATTTAAGTAGTTATTTTTAGCACCCTATAGAACCTGAACGGTTATATTTAGAGCAAAGATGTAATGAAGACATTCGATCAGCGTAAAGAATTCTACAACATATAAAAATTCGGGCAAAATCACCAGGTACCTTTTTGTTCATAGCTTGCAGTTCTATAATGGAGAGAAAATATCAAAGCAGACCTGGTAACAATGGGAATACATATCTTATGATCATAATTTAATGAACAACCGTCAATCAAGGAAGGCTGTAGTCTTGTCAGCCAAAACCCAACAAGGGCTGTAGAGCTTCAGAAGA
This sequence comes from Harmonia axyridis, assembly GCF_914767665.1. Classification (NCBI taxonomy): domain Eukaryota; kingdom Metazoa; phylum Arthropoda; class Insecta; order Coleoptera; family Coccinellidae; genus Harmonia; species Harmonia axyridis. The sequence goes on from NC_059503.1 coordinate 10,100,668, forward strand.
AGAAGAAGAAAAATAAGAAGAAGGTTCTATAATATAATAATATGCTCACCGAATGCTCCTAGTGATTGATCCTGAGTGATGAATACGAATGAACTCGTTGGACGTGGTTGCCACGTGAAAATATGATTTTTTCTCATTTACAAAAAAGGTGTCGGGGACCCAGATGTTCTTGATGAATTCGGAACCAACAGATAACGTCTCGACGCCAGTTTGTTTTCGAAAGGCAAGTCGAGGGTCAGTCCAGAATTGTCGAAAGTAAAAATCTAAGGTGAAATCCTGAAACATAAGATCGTAGCACTGAGCAATCTGATTTTTTGGATGAAATTATCTAGTTTGGTGCGTGAAACTTCACTACTGAGCCAAACACATCGCTGATAATAAATCAATTATGTTGGTAGCACTGAATGCGGAATTGGCGAAAAGTTTTCCATTCGTTCATTATAAAGAGCTACCTAGCATGAAAGTTCTTGATCATATTTCATCGTGATGTTTCTCAATAGGAACGATATGTTTTTAGAACGGCATAGCAGATTTATGATAGGTGGTAGAAAGTTCGCTATCTGTCATTTATGTTGAAAATAGTTTGATGATTCATGAAGTGAAAAAACGTTTGTATCTTTATCTGTTTTCAAGAATGACAATTTGACTTATTACAAGATAATATTTGGTTATTGGAATCCATACAGGATTATGAATTATAATAGCTCTAAAAAGTCTAATAATCCATACCTATTAGCACGTGATGAGAAAAAACTGTGTTGATCCAACTTAAGATGACGACAATTAGCGAGTAAAATATGCCTTTTAAATCTTGATTCTTTTGCTGCGAATTTTAAACAATGAAATACACTAGTTATTCCGAGAGTCTGAACATATTAATTTTCTTTACAGAATGCTAATTGAAAACTAAAATTTAGTTCAAAACAATTAAACCGGTAGCTATATTGAGAATGTAATAAATCAAAGTAATCTTAACAATCGAATGATAGTTGATTGTTTACAGTTCCAAGTGACGTCACTGATGGCGCAATGAATTCGAAAAGTTCAGCAGTTATCTCAAATCTTTTGCATTGGTTTAAATTCTAGTAACACATCGATCTTATTGAGAAAATTATTATAAAACGGAGATTTGCATCAATATTGTTCATAATTTGGATGTTTAATACTTGAGTCTAAATATTGGTTCGTTTATAATAACTTGTAGTGTTGACATTATATGATAATTTGCATTGGTTTAAATTCTAGTAACACATCGATCTTATTGAGAAAATTATTATAAAACGGAGATTTGCATCAATATTGTTCATAATTTGGATGTTTAATACTTGAGTCTAAATATTGGTTCGTTTATAATAACTTGTAGTGTTGACATTATATGATAATTTGTGTTTGTTGAATTATGTTCTGAAAGATGAAACCAATGTTTTAATTTTTATAAGCTGATGAGTTTTTAAGAATAAATGAAAATTCAAAGAATATAAACCTGAAAGAGTATAAAATTTTATGAACATTATTAATTGAATTCTTTGGTTAATGAGAAGTCTATTCCTAGAAGCGTGTTCAAATATTATTTTGTTTCGAAAATTCAAGCAACGATTCCTTCATTAATTTGAAGCATCTAATGTCGAGATCTACAAAAATATTTCCATGCTCCACTACAACTACAATCGATTCAGGAGATTAGTTTTTCTTTTTTGGTAGCATCAAAAGTTAATGTAGTAATGAATATAAAATTGGTTTTCAGTTGGAACAAGTTTCGGGAAATTACTTCAGAAGTAGTCCGAAACTTAATATAAAGTTGATATGATTTCTAATTATAATATATTCTCAACTCATCTTTCCAACTAACCATGGGACTAACAAAGATTGGCTTCTTTCCTCTATGAATAAGAAATCATCAACTTTGAGTCTAATACAAAATTCTGAGTCTCCATGTAGCGAAATTATAGTTTTTTGTTGATTATCTACGAATACTTTTGGATAATAAGTTACCTATTCATTGATTCATTATTTTTCTTTATTAAAAATTTGAAATGAACGGAAGAAGGTTCAGATTTTCACGTTTAAATAACCTTCACGAAAAGTTGAAAATACTCACGAATTCAATCGATATATTGACAGAATTTGTGAGTATATAATTTATGAACCATCTATTATTCTTTGACCCTAACCTTATGCTTTCGTGAAAATTAGGTTACGTTATTCTGAACCATTGGTGAATGGAAAGAAAATTCATTTAAATTCTAATCAAAAGTTTTATTATAGATACCTACATAGCTCAACGAATTTTTGTATTCATAATTGTATAATGAAATGAACTTACACAATTTATACAGTTAATTCGAAAACCATTACAGCAAATTCTATGAAGCAATAGAGAAGAAGCATCTACAACTACAAGCAACCACTTATCTTCCTCTTACAGCTGACAATGACATTGACACATGACAGAGGCCTGGATAGGTCCACGTCCTTTAGTGGGTCAAAACTACTCGATCAGATCCGTTGAGTTTCATAAGCGACGTGATTTTCAATACTGGTGATTTCATTTCCTTGGATCTAGCCATCAAAAGCGTTTTTTCCACATAAAATGACATGCACGCAGTCCAGTATTCAAGACTGCGGTTGATTTACAGGCAAATGTGTCGATTATAAATATTTTCGAATACATCAGATCAGGCATTCATATATACAGGCCACACAGAATCCATCGAGATAGAAGAAATAATATACGTATAAGAGACAACTATAGTCATAGCTGGGTACTGACTGATTATACCTACCTTGGATTAATGAATTCTGGATGTTCTAGGGATTTCCAATAACAATATTTCAATTCATTAGGAAGGGTAAAATGTGCAAAATGAAATATCATCCTTATTGTAATTGAAATTATGACGATACTGAAAATATGACGGTTTAAATTAATGTTACTAATTTTTATTCTTCCTGTGGAAAAATTGTTGAATATTCGATGAATATTGAAGAAATAGATCAGAACAGCATATAAAGTCCTCATACTTCTTACATTTTTGAAAAAATGCCTTTTCAACAAAACCTTGATTTTCACTAAAATACTGCTGACTATACTGAAAACGCTCTTGTTTCCCCTAACTAACAATAACTGAGTGACCTACTCGGTCTGGTGTAATTGCACAAGTGCATCAAAATTACCGATAATTTTGCATGACAGCGTGTTGTCATGAAAATGACCGAATGCAGTTTTTCAAAGAGAACACGCTGGAATGCGAAATTATCCGGTCATTTTGATGCACGAGTGTAATTCGGGGGAATATTTCCCTCCTGTCAAAAATTCTATGTATATGGAGAACAATTATCGAAAATTACAGCGAATATTTCCCTCCTGTCAAAAATTCAATGTATCTGGAGAACAATTATCGAAAATTAGAGCGATAATTGCATTGTAGGAAGCGAAACTGCACTGCGATAATTGTTCTGTTCATAGATGCATAGTTTCTATGCATCTTACACAGTTCGAATCTATGGCAATTCCATTCTACATCAGTTTGACAAGTAATGTAACAGTTTATTCGGGAAATATTCCTCCGAATTACACTCGTGCATCAAAATGACCGGATAATTTCGCATTCCAGCGTGTTTTCTTTGAAAAACTGCATTCGGTGTCGGGCTCTTTCTCCAAAAATGAAAATGAACTCATGCAGTTTTTATGACAACACGCTGTCATGCAAAATTATCGGTAATTTTGATGTACTTGTGCAATTACTTACGATAATTGCATTGTAGAAAGCGAAACAGCCCTGCGATAATTGTACTGTTCATAGATGCATAGTTTCTATACATCTTACACAGTTCGAATCTATGGCAATTCCATTCTACATCAGTAGAGCCCTCCACCTTCGGTGTCGGGCTCTTTCTCCAAAAATGTAAATGACCGAATGCAGTTTTTCAAGGAAAACACGCTGGAATGCGAAATTATCCGGTCATTTTGATGCACGAGTGTAATTCGGGGGAATATTTCCCGAATAAACTGTTACATCACTTGTCAAACTGATGTAGAATGGAATTGCCATAGATTCGAACTGTGTAAGATGCATAGAAACTATGCACCTATGAACAGAACAATTATCGCAGTGCAGTTTCGCTTCCTACAATGCAATTATCGCTGTAATTTTCGATAATTGTTCTCCAGATACATAGAATTTTTGACAGGAGGGAAATATTCGTAAGTAATTGCACAAGTGCATCAAAATTACCGATAATTTTGCATGACAGCGTGTTGTCATAAAAACTGCATGAGTTCATATTCATTTTTGGAGAAAGAGCCCGACACCGAATGCAGTTTTTCAAAGAAAACACGCTGGAATGCGAAATTATCTGGTCATTTTGATGCACGAGTGTAATTCGGGGGAATATTTCCCGAATAAACTGTTACATTACTTGTCAAACTGATTTAGAATGGAATTGCCATAGATTCGAACTGTGTAAGATGCATAGAAACTAAGCATCTATGAACAGAACAATTATCGCAGTGCTGTTTCGCCTCCTACAATGCAATTATCGCTGTAATTTTCGATAATTGTTCTCCAGATACATAGAATTTTTGACAGGAGGCAAATATTCGCTGTAATTTTCGATAATTGTTCTCCAACTACATAGAATTTTTGACAGGAGGGAAATATTCAATGAAATAAATTGCTTATCAGTTTTATTAGAGTGACTTCATATAGAAGTGAAGGTTGGTTACGACCCTGTAACAATATTGTTCTGATGATCCAACAGAATAATGAATGCTCATGAGGACTTCCATCTCGTTAAAAATGAGTGTGAAATGCATAACAGTTCCTCATTATACATTCAGCTTTCGACATTTGCATTGATCGAAAAAACGTGCGAGAAAAACAACTTCATTCTTGTGTTTATGTATTCATGGATATTCAGCCCTGGGTACCGAATTCATTTAGGTGTACACCTCCTGCAATGTGCATTGCAAATTTCTTGTCGTGCAAGGGAAAGATGAAAAAACCAAATTGCTTTTTACTGGTGAAATTCCCGAGGATTTGCATAAGGGGTTTTTCCGCCTAATCACTGGTACTTACCAGACTGAAACAACCTCTACCTCTATACACAAATAGAATCCAATACCCTGTAACTCTTATAAAAATATTGGCAACGTTGATGGGGCTAGAAGATTGCTTCAATGGGTTTTTTGCCTCTTGTTTCGAATTTTAATTGGAATTAAAACTAGTGAGGCAGCTTAAGTACCTTGCTAGTGGATCTGCATAGACGACAGATCTACCTAGCTGGTAAATGTTATGTTTTGAATTATAAAGAACGAAGACTTATCTGTGAGACAGATTCTACAGACCGAGATAATGGCTGTTTATGTATGCGCCCAGGAGTGTCTCAAAATGAACCTCAAGGGGGCGCATATCTACATCACCACGGACAGCCAAACCACGCTGAGATCCCTGGAATCGTGTTGTCAGGGGTCTTTGCTGACTTGGGAGTGCCGTAACACCATAAAGCAACTGGCCAGAGGTAATAAGGTGACTCTACTATGGGTACCAGGGCACTGTGGGGTTGAAGGAAATGAAAGAGCGGATGAACTTGCAAAAAGTGCATCAAGGTTAAGACCTGCTGGACCTGAGCCTTTCGTGGTATAGGAAAAGAACAATACAAAGCTGCAGTCCAGCTATGGTAGTTGAACAGTAGGACAACCCACTGGACTAACACTCCTAGGCTTGCTCAGGCAAAGAAATTCGTGAAGATTTCACCTACCTACGCCAAAAAGCTCCTGAAGCTGTCGCGAGCGAAGCTTCGGGTGATGGTGGGACTGCTGACGGGGCACTGTCGGTACAAACATTATTTGTACCGTATGGGAAAGTCAGCAGACGAGATTCGCAGACTCTGTGGATCGGAAGTAGAAACGGCCGAACACTTGTTATGCAAGTGTCTGGAGCTGGCTGGCCTAAGAACCATTCACATGGGTAAGCCGGTCCTGGATACCAGAGAGGAAACGACCAAGGCCCCTAAGGAGGTTGTCAATTTTATTAACGTCGTTGACGACCTCCCTGGGTTTCTATGAATGAGTAGGGTAGTGAACAAAAGATCTGCATGGTCGCAGTTCCCGGAAGGCTTACCGAAGCAAAACGACCCCAGTTCAAATAATAATAATATCTGTGAGACATGTTTCTGAAACTTCATACAGTCCTGACATAGAGTTGGTATCTCTGGATGTGATATCAATGTGTTAGAAAGAAATGCATGAAGAATGCTTCTCTTGGTGGGGTACTTGTCTCAAAAAATTTACATATGAGAGGCCTAAAAATTCAGAAGAGCTGAGTATGGAAATATTCGACAGCAAGCTCGGTAACACCAGCGGAGCAAGTGGAGTTCTGAGGAGAAATCAGTTGACTTTAATAGATATTTATAATTTTCAGAATATGTTTTTTATGGTTGGTTTAATTTTGAGAATAACAATTTCAGGCTTCAAGTTAATTAATATTCAAAAATTTTTAAATCGCTCTCGCATTGTATCCTCGAATATAATAAATAATCAACATGATCACAGTAAAAATATGTGAATACACCATTCTCGTTTCCTTCAAAATACATATTCAGAATTCAGATATTCTAGACTAAACCCTTTCGAACACATTTACCTACATGTACCACCTTCTCTCAAAGCAATGTTGAAAAGGGCATCTTACTATTTTTATTCAACCAATGGAATTTCATCTCTGTTTCTCGCATCAGATACCTATTATATCGAGATTTATTTTTTCCAGTAATGTAATATGCTTCTGTTCTTTAATGATGATGTAGATACGTATAAGCAAGTTGATCTTGCTGATTGGTGTTTTTGGTATTATTCTGGACCTGTTATTTTTCGACAGGTGGAAAAAATACACCAAAAAGTTCAAAATCTTTCTGAACCTTTTTTCAACAATATAGTACCTACATACATAATATTTTTCTTTTCAATGCAACATATGATTGCTATCTTCAGATGTAAGCTTCTTGAAAGTTTTATGATAATGGTTAACATATTTACTCTGGAACTGAATGAAAAATTTGTTCTTCATAGGGATCTAAGGATGGAGTGATTGGTTTCTGCTATAGAAATATTGTTTAAACTGACATCAGGCATTTGGCAAGGAAACATAAAAATGTTTAAATTTTGGTTGAGGATTTTGTAAATAAAGGAGGCGTCATTTGAGAATTAGATTTAACTGATCATGTGAGAATAGAAATTCATAGAACACAATAAGCCAACGAAAGCGTACAAGGTCACAGGTACTAACTACATATACACAGGAAAATGGCGACATGCACACATATACAAACACTTCATTCTTGCATTTGCAAGATCCACTCATTGGATATTGTAAGATGAGTATAATGAGTCGTACCCAGCTATTAATTAGCACTAAACATCGATCAAGTCATCATTCAGTTATTTAAATTTAAGTACCATCATGACTTCGGAGACTGAGCTGATACTGAGGACGTACATGGTGACTCCCACCTCGACGGGCGAGCCTGGAAAAGTCAGAAATGAGTGAGCCTGGAACTTCAAAATAGCCGTTCCAAAAAAATATCATCAGCACCCTTGTCTGTAAATCGTAAATGGAGTTTGGTCACATTTGATGGCTTTCAGGTTGAAATTTGGAGTATAGGTTTGTTTGTTGGTGTTTAGTAATGCTCCTTGTTGTATTTGGCCTGTCCGGCCACGCCGTCAGTCCGAGGACTGCAGGTGCAAACTAGTAATTTCCAAGAAAGAAATGACTCCATTAAAAATTTATACAGGTTAAAGACAAAATTTATTTCAGCCGAATATCATTGTTTTTTAATACAGGCTAATTATCAATCGGAGGGGGGACATCTTAAAAATTCGTGGGTGTAAAGTCATTCCCTAAAGCGTGGTGGCACCCCCTTCAAGAATTTTGAATATATACCAATTTCACAGAGGTGGCCAATTAGACGTTTTTGGAAAACTAATCATAATTTTGTGCTGAAAAGTTGCATGTTGCGGTTTGAGACAATGAAATATTTTCAGATTTCTACAACTTTCGGTTATATCGGAAACAGACTTCAACTACAAAAGCTATCTAATTATGCAGTAATATTGGGTTTGCCATTTGAAATAAGGAAGAAGTGGTCTGTTTCCGTTATAACCGGAAGTTGTAGAGATCTACATACATTAGAAATAAGCATAATTCAACCACAATGAAAGTTTTGTGGAATCTGCCGTAAATGAGTTGAAACATTTTGATATTTTCATTCTCTAATTGGTATACTTCTGCTGTAATATCAACGGAACAACCTGTATAAACTTGAACTTCAAGCAGTCAAGTTAATCCAATGAAAATGCGAGGCTCTGCCTTCAGTACCCACATCTTTCAAGTGGAGATATTCCGGAAATTAATATTTGGATGCGTTCCCTTTGAAGAAACTTCAGATTTCAATCTACGATCAAGCCTTTAATGCCTACTTACAGAAATTAAATATCCGTCATGAATGAATAGAACCGTCGTTCTGGAGAAGTCCACAAGTTCAATGCTGTTTTATCCCTGTTCTATTTGTTGTCAGTGTCTCATAATTTTATCCCTGGATGCTGACAGCCGAGATACAACAAGTTACGATGACGGATTTAAAATGGAATATCTTGGAACGGTCTGTGATTTTGTGCTTTCGGAATATCTGATTTTCTAGAATGAATATACCGAGTATTACTACTTTCTGTATATGATTGGTATGAAAAGGTTAAATGGGTATTCGTTGGAATGTTGAATCGAGTCTAATCATGCCTTGGGACGTTCAATTAATGAATGTAAAATAACTCAGTAATGAAGGTCTTTTCTCTTCATTCACTCGACGAAAATCTGCAATAGCAGTCTTAGAAAACCTTATCAATTAAAATTGTGAGATGGTTGATATGAAAGTTAATTTCGAATATTTTTTCTTCGAAATAAAATAGAAAATATGCAATATTTCTCCTGAATTATAACTTACAATATTCAATGTCATATACAGGGTTAGAACTATTTAGAGGGCAACTACAGGGATATCAAAAACCATTAAAAAGACTGGGTGGCTCAAATTACAAAGAAATTGCGTTATTAAGAGATGAATGTTTTGATGTCCGAAATATCTCCATTGGTTCCCGAGATATCTCAAAAAAACTAAGAATCGAGATTTTCTTTTTTTTTCTTTACTCATTTCTTTTTGGAGATAACTTCACGACATTTGGTTTATAGCCATTATCCAATATAGAGATACTAATGGTGTTTTCAGATTTTTCTGTTTTCTATTGTTTCAGAGACGCGATAGTCAAGTGATGATTTCACATAACAACTCTTCAAATTTTGCGTACCTAGACTCGATATTTTTATAGAGTGTGATACATTGTTGAATTCGTAATTCCAATATGGCGTACCTACATAAGAAAAAAAATGACTAGCGCATCTCTGGAACAATGGAAAACAAAAAAAATCTGACGACCCCATTAGAATCTCTATATTAGATAATGACTACAAACCGAATTTCGTGAAGTTATCCCCAGAAACAAATGAGTTATACAGAAACAAATGAGTTATACAGAAAAAAAAGTTTTTTCTAGATTTCTCGAGAACAATAGGGAGATACTTTAGATCTGTTAACACCAACACACTAATCCCTAAATAACGCAACTTTTTTGTAATTTAAGCTACCCTGTATCTCTAACGGTTTTCCCTGAAGTGCCTCTCTAAATAGTTCAACTGGTGGCTTCTCATGATTGAAAAAACAAGCGAAAAAATTGATTATAATAAGAATTGCAAAATTTCATTCGGGATCCAAATTGATAATGTATTAATCAAGAGGATCATTTAAAATTGTGATTATTTTTCCTTAAACAATTTTCAACCTCTATTTATAACTCGAGGTGAACTACTATGAACACCTATTTTGGTAGATTAAACATATTAATCTCCAGCTTCTTTTATTGAATTCCTTGATGGAGCATTAGTAAACACCAAAGTTCGACCCCACGTGGCCTAACCGCCCTTAATTTTCATGCAAAATGGAAAAACAGCATAGTGCAAAATACGACGATAAAACATTAACAGTGTTAAAGAAAATACCATCTGGACCTCCGACAGTGAGCTGATACTGAGTACGTACATCGTAACTCCCACCTCTACAGGGGGGCCTGTAAGCGAAAAATGAATGATTTAACAGTTGAAACGCAGACCGCCATTGGCAACAACTAATTAATTGGTTCAAAAATTACACAGGCCAACAGATATTTTGGTGCCTGCGATTTTTCAGCTATTTCTTGTGAATTTTCAGGTACAGATTGCAAATAGCCGTCAGATTTTCTCTATCAGATCAATTTTTGAGATCTATTGCCAGTTTTGTTGCCTCTGTTCATTTTCAAAGGTTTTTCAAAACTAGTGCACTGTTTTGAACTGTCAATCAACCTGTATATAAAAAACTAAACCTGATAGAAAAAATCTGGTGGCGATTTTGAGATCAGCACGTTTAGTTGATGGATTTCCAGCACCAAACACTTTTCTACATTTTATTGGCCTGTGTTATGTATAACCATAGAAAAAAGTGAACTTCAAATCTTGACACGAACGTTTGCAATTAATATTTTTTTTCAGTGGTTGCGATTCCATAACGATTGACAGTTTTTGAACATTGCTTGGTATATAGGATCATCCAACTCAACGGTGTTTCAAGGTGTGGTCTTTTAGAACCATAAACATACGTCCTCTCCCTAATAATACCTATGTCTGTTGATATCAAAATGATAGGTGCAATCCCTAAAGGTCAAACTCTAAAAAGACCAGTATTATCTACCTAAGATCACTTTCGCGTTGTCTATCTCTTTATCTTGGACGTTTCATCAGCGTTGAACCTGTCTAGCAAGGAAATATAAACCTTTATACGAATTGCAATAGACAGAATAGGATGAAAGAGTATATTCATTCGGTTGGGTTCAGTTATCTATTAGATTTGCTTATTTTTTTGTAGGGAACTTTTTCGTGATACAAACGATGTAATCATGGAATTGATGATACAGAATATAATATTGCAATTTCTTTTCAACAGAGCTTTCGAACAAGCTGCTGTTCCCAATATATTGATATTATAAATTATAAAGGTCAAATTAGACTACTTGATGGAAGCTATTCAAAATAACTATCAAATAAAAAATCAAATAGTGAAGGTTTTGGCACAATGACTCATTTGGCCATTATAATTTTCAATTTTTAATGATAATTTCTTGATTAGAATCAACATCAACCAAAAGAAACTCTCTAAAATTGTTATTTCAATTCTGAATGTTGATTTGTTCACTTAATTCACAGAAGAGTAAAAGAGAAGATTCATAAATATCTTTTGGGATTGCTATATTTGTATATCCGTACCAGAAAAACAGTCTCTTATTCTTATTCCCAAAAAAAAAGTATATCAAAAAGATACATATGGTATTTTTGAAAATTCAGTTTTGTTAGTTTTTGTTCAGTGTAGTACAAGATGTATGATAGTGTATGCGAGGGGTTAGCTTAATTAAGTAACAAAAAGCTCACCCTTTTTCGATTCTTTCACCGTATGGACCTCAATTCACATTCTTTTTTCATTCGAGACATCCATATGAAGAAATCGCTTGCTTTATGCTTCTTTTATGACCACATGTTTACTTTTACTTCTCCCCTATCGACACTGAGAACGTAGGGGATTTCAGGTGTCTTTTGAATAAGTAAAAAAGGTAGGTCTCAGGTGAATAGTTGTTCCTTGAATAAAATCTGGCTATAAACACATGATACCCCCAAACTTATGATTAATTCATAGATTGTTTTCACTGTGGATACTTCACTTTTATTTAGCATGGTAAAGGTGGATGTAAGGAAGATGCATATTGGAGAAGTTAGAGTAGTGAAAAATGAAGAAGTGTAGGATATGCGAGTTTGTAATGCATTTGAATAGAGTTATAAATATATAATTGGACATTTTAACGATCAGCAAAATTGAAAAATTTTTAAAAATTTTTAAGATATTTAATGTTCATATTTTTCATTTGAAGTATATTCCATAAAGATGTCAACACCTAAGAATGTTCAAAGTGATCTCTACAAAGTGATTTAAGTTAAAAAAATTTTCGGAGATTTGAAGAGAAATAAGTTTATTTTTCGACTGGAATTGATATATGATTTTCTAGAAATAGCATTGAATGGAATAACTAAGAGAGTTCCTCTTCCTAACGAAAGGAATAGAGTAGCGTAGGTATATTGAGATATGGAAACAAGATGCGAGAAGTATCGACCCAAAGTCGGTTCAAGGGTGCACACAGCAAATAATAGGGGTTTTAGTTTGAATTCGGTAGACGAACGCAACATATGGTTGTTTTCTCATGTAGTCATCGATACTAGGGGTCGTTCAGGCAACTTTTCAATTCCAAAAATCACTGTGGAATTCAGAAAAAGTTTTATTGCCTTATTGTGAAATATGCGACACAAGATTTCAAATACCACTGTTCAGAGTTGGATTTAAAAACAACATGAATATTATTTTCTCCACAAAATATGGCTCAACTTATTTCGAATTTGATCAGAATATCACTTGATATATAATAATAATACTGCAAAACCTAGTTTCGTTAGCATTTTGACTTGAATATCGTTCCAACACTTTTTTTTTCAGTGATTTAATTTTAATTGATTCAGAATGACAATGAGTTTGAAATTTTTTCAGTTACCGATTTCAACAGTTGATTACCAATACCCTATATTTCAGATTCTCAAACAACAATATCCTTTTCTATAATGAATAATAAATAAATGAAACTAACTTAGGTAATTTCTCCCGTAACATCCACTAAACTCAACGAGAGAAAACGTATCAAAAGGGAAGAAAGCAAAAAGGCAGGATATAAATTTTCTGAATGTCCTTTTCCACAGGCAAGTGTGATACCTTAAACTGAATTATTCATGGTGCATCTTCATACAGATATTTATAGTTGCATGCGGTTCTGCACCAAAAGGTTCTTCTGCAAGAAGTCCCGAGAATTTTCTCGAATGATGAATGATATCTATCAAACTTTTATGGATTGCATTTAATGAGCTTTTAATTCTCTCCGGCAGTCAGTTTTATGATGCTACTGCGATCAGATCGTAAGGCCACGTTGTCACGATATAATTTAGTATCCGTTATTGGGTTGAGGTTAGTGGAAGGAACTGATGAATATTTACTTTTTAATGATTCATTTTGGTTTAAATCATAGGGATATTCATTCATCGGAAATGCATTATATGGTAATAAAGCCTTCATTCCTTTGAGTTCATAAAAATACAAAATCGAGTATCATTGAATCGAAGGAACGGAAAATAGGTTAACCGTAAGACAGAAGCCTTACTCTTGGAAGGAAATGTATCTCTAACAGTTTTTTGGTATTGTGGTAGCACTACCCTAAGAATGAAACGATTATACATATTAGAAAAAAAATATTAAAATTTTATGTACGATCATCTAATAAGTTATTATTGAAAAATTAGATTCACTGTGAACTGATAGTTATCAGTGGTAATAACCATGACACTCAATAAATATCAAGCCGAGGCCACTTTTTTTATTAGTATCCAGCTTCAAAAATGCGTACCAAAAACTTGTTTGAAATATTGAAGAGAAGAAATATGTTATAGAGAATTACAAATAATTATCTAGTCATCCACAGGCAAATCTAAATTATTATAAAGACCTAGTTAGTAGTTGAGTAATGAATTGATTATAAGTTTGGTTATTATTTACCCAATCTGTAGTAACAATTAATAAAGATTCGATAAAGTGGTTTAATCATCACAAAAAAGAAGGAGTACAAGAAACACCATGTACCTCGAAAATGAAGCGTTTGCGGGTCCATGTTTATAAAGGGTGTTTTTTTTTAGAGCTATAGAACTTTTAATTGCAATAAAACAACGATGGATTATTCCATTGACATGAATTTTATTTATCCGCAAGATAATCTTGTGGCATTACATTTTAAATATGATTTCTGGCATATGACTGCCATGGCTGGCACGAATGTAGTCCAATCTGGACGTCCAATTTTCGATGACTTTTTCCAACATTTGTGGCCGTATATCGGCAATAACACGGCGAATGTTGTCTACCAAATGCTCAAGGGTTTGTGGCTTATCTGCATAGACCAATGACTTTACATAGCCCCACAGAAAGTAGTGTAGCGGTGTTAAACCACAAGATCTTGGAGGCAGATTCACAGGTCCAAAACGTGAAATTAGGCGGTCACCAAACGTATCCTTCAATAAATCGATTGTGGCATGAGCTATGTGACATGTTGCGCCGTCTTGTTGGAACCACAACTCCTGGACATCATGGTTGTTCAATTCAGAAATGAAAAAGTTAGTAATCATGGCTCTTTACCGATCACCATTGACTGTAACGTTCTGGCCATCATCGTTTTTGAAGAAGTACGGACCAATGATTCCACCAGCCCATAAAGCGCACCAAACAGTCAGTTTTTTTGGATGTAACGGTGTTTCGACATACACTTGAGGATAAGCTTCACAAAATAAAATGGACGTAGTGCGCGATACCTATTCCGCACAGAACCATTATTTTCGAAATAAAATTGCACTATTTACAAGCGTTGTTCAGGCTTGAGTCTATTCATGATGAATTGCCAAACCAAACTGAGAATAAATTACTTGACAGCTGTTAAATCGGTCGCCATCTTGAACAGTAATGCCAACTTAAGATTATATACCTCGAAAAAAAAACACCCGTTAGGACCTTTTTTTCTTGAAATTATTCAAGGTATTTCTCATTTTTCTTTGTACCTCCAATTTAGGAACGCCATGTATAGTATTATTCTAACATTTTCGTGATTATCATGTGTAACTGTTCAGTGTTGCCAAGTTATCATTCAAATATTATGTTAGTTGTGAATTGATTGTCATCAACGAAGGTTATATGTTATATACTTTTAAGTATAACCTTTGAAAGTATTACCAAATGGTACTCTTCAGTGCTGTTAAGTTGTTATGGAATATAAGGTTCATTCTGAACCAATTGCTGTCAATGATAAAAAAAAAATTACAGATATTTCATCCCCAACAAATACCAATCCTGACTACAAAGACTTGAGATGATGGCTAAAGCGTATCCTCCACTGCACCTCTTCTATTTACTTTTCGTACGTTACTATGATCTGAAACATTCCTTCAAGCTGACGATATCGAGTCTCAGCGCTGTGTGCGTACAATATAAAATCGCTGAAAAAATAACGGACCAGCCGATTCTTTCACGGCACGACGCGATGACCTCATATTCCAACTAGGTTGAAATATTTAAATACGTCACAAAATATGGATCGAGTTGGCCTAACATTCACCTCCATCGGCCTGTGCCGTCAAGCCGACCCCCACCTGGCAACTTGAGGTGAATACAACACAGTGCGGCCGACCTTGGGGGTTGCCGGTTCACAACCACCACCGCCGTCGTCTCCACCCCCGCATTGATTTACTGCAACCGGCATTTCATTCTGCACGAATCGAATGTGCTTTTCGATTTTTCACTCGCCTGAGTCATGTATACGCAGCTTGTAAATTAGGCCCGAGGAGTGGAACTGTTTTCTATGCGGAAAACGGTCTCTGGAGGTAACAATTTGCGCATAAATCGACGGGAGGCGAAATAAGCAACCTTTTGAACAGTAGGTATAGGTGCCCTTAATTGCTGGCCGGGGAGTGTCCTGAATTTAAAAGTTCAACAGATGAATCAGATATGATGACATTCTGCGGGGTCTGTTTGGATTCGAGCGTGGCTTTTAGAGTTCATTAACTCCAACTTGATTGGGCTATGGTCTAGGGATGTTTTAGTTTCGATGGGAATGTGATTGTTTGTTATATTTGACCTTTAGGTATTCGTAATGGTAATGTTAATGGCCCTTGCAGATATACCTACTTCTATGTCAGAAAATTCGAGAGAGGTTTAGCGTCAAGAGCTTTTGAGTGCTCACCACTCATTCGCCTATTACGCCCTTGGAGATTCAGGAACCATACCTATACCTAAAAGATCAGGCACCTGAATGTATGAAACATGGTTACCAGTTAATTTCAAATGTTAGTATTGTTTATAGTAGATCTTTATGCCTTCAATAAGAAGAACTGATCAGAAGATACTGGTCAACGTTGGTTCCTAAGCTATAGGGTGTTCGAAGTAGGCATAGTGATAAAATCTAAGAATGTAATATCATCACAACTTTTGAACCACGAAACATATTTGTATAAATTTTTCGCTATTCCTCGTTGAAGTTTTTTGATTTTTTAGGGCTATTTATTGTCTCTACTTATCGTTATATAATTAGGCGGAAGATGTAACTACTACAGCTGTTTTGCACAAACCATCTTTTATAATAATAATAATAATAATAATAGTATTTATTTCCAGGATTGTATCTACAATTACAAAATGAAAACAAGTCACAAATTCTTTACAAATGAAACTACTATACCTATGCTATATGTACATGACAAAAGTCTATAAATTCAAGTATTGAATATGGTTCACATTTTATTAACATTGCTAATAATTCTCTTTTGAAGAGTTTCAATTCCTTAATGGCTCTCATTCTTTTAGGTAGATGATTGAAGAGTCTCATACTCATATAAAAATTGTTACGCTCCGTACTCGTTAGTTTGTGAATAGGTAGTAGATAATCAATCATTCTCCTGGTATTATTCACATTTCTAAAATTCTGAAAATAAGAATTGTTCTTGAACAAAAATAATAAAATTTTATAGATATATAGACCAGGTGCAGTTAGTATATTATATCTTCTGAATATACCCCGACATGATTCCCTGTATTTCATGTGAAACATTATCCTCATAGCCATCTTCTGAGCGATGAACACGCGTTCAGCCTGGGTGCTCCCACCCCAGAAAATGATTCCATATGCCATAATCGATTGAAAATTTGCAAAATAAACAATCCTCAAGGTGTCTATATCTATTCTATTTCTAATGGCTCTTAGTGTATATATGATCGTATGCAGTCTCTTCGTCACTGATTCACAATGCAACCCCCAACCAAGATTGCTCTCAATAAATACACCTAATAATTTAGTACAAGATCTTACTTGAACTATTCCATTGTCAAAAGTGATACTCTCCGGAAATGTTAGATTTGGGCGATTAGTTGAAAATATTAAAACATTAGTTTTAGTCCCATTGAGAACTAAACCATTTTCGATACACCATTTTTCAATTACTGTCATTGATGTTTTCAAAGTGTTCATGACATCTCCAATAGTCTGGCCTGATATTAAAACATTAGCGTCATCAGCATATAAATATGTTTCTATATGTTCTTCTCTAGGTGATAGATGTTCAATTGTTAAATTATGTTGTGGTGAAGTCTCAGTTGAATAGGTAGTAGATGGAGAAATTATAAGTTGATCTTGAGAAACTAGAACTTTCTGGAAAATTTCGGGTAAGTCGTTGATATACACTACGAATAAGATGGGACCCACTATGGTTCCTTGTGGCACTCCCTTGTGTATAGTTCTTTCAGATGATAGAATTCGAGTTCCTTCGTGGTCCAAAAAAGTGATTTGCTTCCTGTTGCTGAGGTAACTCTCAAAGAGTTTGAGTGGAATGCCTCTTATGCCGTATATTTTCAGTTTCTCCAGCAAAATCTCGTGATCGACAGAGTCGAAAGCTCTCGAAAAGTCCACGAAGAGCCCCGCAGGTACTCGACCTTCCTCAAGAAGAAAAGTTATCTTTCGTATGAATTCAAACAAAGCGGTTTCAGTGCTCTTGGTCTTGGTGAAACCATGCTGACTCCCCGATAAAACCTTGAATTTTCTGAAGAAGTCTACAAGGCGGTTAGAGAGAAGCTTTTCAAATATTTTGGCAAATGAGGTAACCAAACTAATTGGTCTGTAATTTGAAAGATTGTCCATATCACCCTTTTTATGACATGGTTTAACAATGGTCCGTTTAAGAGCATCTGGAAAAACGCCTGACTTTAATACACAATTCATTATAAAACAAACTGGTTTTATTATAAGTGAAATGTGTCGTTTTATTACACTTATTGGGACTTCATCATATCCACAGGATGTTTTATTTTTCATCACTCTAACTATATCTCGCAGCTCTGGCTCCAAAACTTCGAAAAGATAGAATGAGTTGGATAAAGGAGTTTTAGAATTAGAAACCCTATCAGTGACATGAGAACTGCTGGAATCTGGATATACAGTGATTGGTGGTGTTATGAAAAAATCATTAAATTGATCTGCCAACTGGGACATTTTGGCACTACTATCAGTATATCCACTAGGAAGTTTATTCTCGGCTGATTTATTCTTATGATTTATATCCTTGATGACATTCCACACTACTTTTGATTTATTTGGAGCATTATTTATGATAGATGAATAAAAACTTTTTTTATTAAAACTCAGAGCCTCATCGTATCGGCGTTTACAATTTTTATATGCATTTAAAAACTCTGAATTTTGTCTGGATACGAGAAACAACAAATCCAACTCATTCTTCAATGACTGAACTTCGGGTGTTATTTCAGCTTTTTTAGGTCTCATTGTATTTATAGATTTAATAGGAAAAGCCAATTTGAAAATCTCAAGAAATGTGTCTGAAAAGAAGTTCCACATTTCATCTATATGTTCATCAGGAATGTCATAAAGTCTAGACCAGTTGACATCAAAAAGAAGATCCGCGAAAATATGATGATTTTCTTCCTTAAATACTCTTACATTTTTTTTGCTAGTGAGCTTTCTCGAGCAGGTATCAATTTGAAAGGTGAATTTCTGGCCGGAGTGGTCGGACAGATGTTCCTCAATTATTGTGGTAACCCCTTCAACGTTTGTTATGATGTTGTCTAAACAAGTTGAACTGTTTAAGGTTTTTCTAGTGGGTTCCGTAGTTGAAAATTTTAGATTGAAAGATTCAATAATTGCATGAAACATCTTTGACTCATTTGAAATTGTCAATAAATCTATATTAAAATCGCCAGCAATAATGAATTTATATGCTTTGCATTTATCAAGTAAAATCATGAGTTTTTCAAAAAATATTTCGATATTGCTTAGAGGTAAAGTATTAGGACGATAAATACAAATAATTAAGTACTTGTCCGAACCAATTACCACCTGACTTGCGCAACATTCGAACGATCCATTTACATTCAGATTTTTAAAGTCTATTCTATCTGTGCATTGCATACCCTGTTTGAAAAATATGGCGCATCCACCATGTCGACCCTTCTCTCGGCAGTACATAGATGTCAGGGCATAACCATGTGGTATGTACATCATAAGTTCTTCTTCACTCTTCCAGTGCTCGGTTACGCATAAAATGTTTATTCCATGTATAGATAAGGTTGTCTCAAGTCCTAAAAACGAAGTCCCTATGGATTGAATGTTATAATTGAGTAGACTAAATGATTTACTATGATTAACTTTGGCCGTTACTTCACCATTGCATCTGAGATTGGATCCTTCCGAAAAAAATTCCTGAAGTTGAACTCTCTCAAGACTACTCCACTAGGCCATGATGCCGGCTTTGACAATTCCAAATATAATGTGTCCGAGGGTACACCAACACTAAAGGCAGAATTATTGCCTCTGGTGGGAAGTTTCCTTACTTCGAAATTCTCCTGATTTTTTTTTTTTTATTTTTATTAGTCGTTTATAATTTCGCTGTCGTGAACCAAAATCCATGTTATTTTATATCATATAACATTTTCAGGACTTCAGCGTAGAAGATTCTATTTATGGTAAAAAACTAGATTCGTTGTTAGAAATCGAAATTTTTGACCAATTTGTGAAGAAAGTATATATTCATATTGTTCGGAGGAAGCCTATTGGCGTTAACTCCTTTGTTTTTGTTTTTACTGAGTTCACTCATTGATTATTGTATTCGAACATCAGTTCCAACGTAGAATTAATCATAAACTGAAACCTACTACGTTTAAATAAAATCTCAGAATTACAGCAAGACACAAAAGTTTCAAAAGGTTCTTTTAAATAAAACCGTATGATATTGTACAGTAATGAATATATCTCATCTGCATGCCTGCCAGTGTCAGTAGAACGGAGGTTTCCATATGAAGTGTAGAATTTATGGAGGTTATATAATACCTAATGGGTCTAGATTTCAGTAGGAAGATCACATCTTTCATATCCCAGTATAGTACTGTTAGAATTGTATTTTTCAATATTGGATTGAATTTCTTATGTGAGTAAAGTTAAGGTTGACAAGTATTACATTATCGAATATTTGGGTGAACCGCAATACTTGATTAGTATTCTCCCATTCATAAAGAACAGATTGAAATAATAGTTATTTATAATACAAGTGCAGAAGGCATTGATATCCTTCCACGAGTTCGAAATGCAAAAACGAGTTTTTGAATGAACGAGTGGTAGAATGAGCCTTCTGTACGAATATTATACATTATTTTCTCTAATTCATTGCATTCTTATTGAAATTAATGAAATATTTCCATAAATATCATTTAGTGATTTTTGGCTTGAAAATTGTTGGTTGGCAGAACTGATTTCTTTAAGGCAAATTGATGAATTGGCAGATAAAGCCGTGGCGGAAAGTTCGGAGTATCAACATATAATAATAAAATATAACCATGAAAACTGTGCGTTTCTGATATATTCTCGCACGATTTTGTTCTACAAGATGTGGAAGAATGAACGGAGTAACCACAGAATTAGAGAAATAATATTCTCTCATTTCAACCATCAACTTTCAGTGGTCTCACTGATTTTATTCGATGAAAGCAACTGTAAATACCAGAAAGTAGGTAAGTATTAGCTTAATCCATTTTTCAAAAAAGAAGCTGATACCAAAGTGATGATTCCATCAGTGCTTCCAAGATGAAATACCGTAATCCCCTGAGAGAGGGCACATCATGAAAATTGGTTGAGAACTCCTCTCAGCTAGAATATAATGCTGATCCTTCAATTCAGCTCGAAGGAAAAAACCATTTAAGTTATATTTTTTCAACGATCATAAACGATGTATACATTTAGCTGAAATTTTATTGTCAAAACTGGTCATTATTTGTTCTATGAAGCATCTTCTATTAAAATAGGTTCGCAAGTTGAAGTCTCATCCCTTTGTTCAACCCACGTTACATTTCATCGAAGATTCATCGATTCCCAATCTCATTAACAAAGTAATATACATCTTCGAAGAAAAATTGAAGCTCCTTTATTGTTTGCATCGAATTTACTAGGCACTCAAAGTCAGAATTGTTTGAGAATCTCTGCTTCAGACGGAGGGTGTAGCAATTAAGTTGTTCGAGCACTAATAGAAAGAGTGGAGATCGAAGACGTGATTTCTCTGCTTGATGAATCGACAGCTCTAGTGGATTACTTATCAAGTAGTCTGGATCTGCCGATAACAATTATTGTGTTAAGAGGAAAATAGTATGCTCGGAATTTATTAACCTTCATTTCGAAGAAGCTTCATCGCTGTTTGAACTGATTCAATAAACGATCTTTCGATTCTCTCTTTGATAGACTGAGGAGAATGAATTTATATACCGAGGTTCATTATTCTAGGTTTGGGTTGTGCATCGAACAGAAATTGATTTGAAGAAACATCAATTCCTATATTTTCTTGATTATCGGTGTGCCACAGGGTTCGGTTCTACACCCGTTTTTATTCTTATTATATTACAGTTCAGGGTATAAGACTCACTCTATGCATTCTTTAACACCCTATCTTATTTGTGCCACGTTTTCTCCTCTTGGTTTTCAATTCAATATCATTAATGTATACTTTCTAAAACTCTAGGGAGTTATTGGGGTCATAGAATAGGAATAATTGCCTAGATATAATACGTCCTCAAACCCTCAGGAGAGTTTCAAATATATATTATAATATTGAATTTGTTGGGACATAAACTATACGTCTTCAATATGAAATTAAAATAATTGTGATCAAAATGAATATTCATAACTGTGGAGAAACTGTTAGGTGCGGCGAAAGCCACCCAAAAATAGCCAAATAATTTCGTAATGAGAATACACAGGGGTTGATGACCAATATTTAAAGTATCGCACAGACCTTGAACTGATTTCAACTCGCTAATCACGTGGGCTGCATTGCGTGAATTCGTTTTTCGTCAAAATGACTGTTCCGATGTCTTGAGAATATTCACGATATCGAGATTGATGTAATAAAACGGAAACTTAAAGCGTTTGTTCGAGTTTTAGTGGTACCGAACACGAATGATGTTAACTTCGTTATTTCAGAGGAGAGAATATTTGAAGAGGGCTATTCACAGTCTGAACCAATTTAGTAGACTATGTATTTGCATTATCGACTCACATTTAGCTGTCTATTGCTGGATTCTTCAGTAATTTGGATCCAGCAGCAATGACTTATTATCTATCGTAAATTTTTTTTCAAATTAGATTTGAGTAAGTGGAATAAAGATTATATGCACAGGGGTAGTTGCTTATTTTTAGAACCTATGACAGATGAAATGATTTTCCAGTAAGAATGATAAAATTTGAAATGGTTATAATGGCAACACTGTGTATTATTTTTTGTTGTTTCTTATGTCAAAAGACGTCCACGAAGAAATAGGATATTTTTCAGTTTTTATGTGCCAATAAATCGATTCATTTCTTTATTCTTCATAATTATCACAATTGGGACATCATTGTGCCAAAATTGTGCAAAAATTGAGTAAACTGTTAATTAATTGAATAATAACTAAAGTGACATGAAGACAGACGTACGTTTTGAATTTACGTATTTTTTTAAGACAATTTTTCTCATCAATGCCGTATAGTTCAAAACACTGAATTTATCATCTTAAAACTTGTATATTTATTTTCACAGAAATCGTAGTGTTTTTCTAGTACGAATTGACAAAGAAATGAATTATAGGGTATAGGTATACGTATACCTCCTCCCTTACTCTTTTGTGAATAAGATATACAAATCAATATTTACAATTGATTATAAAATTAATTGGGTCTACTTGATGAGGGTAATTCAATATAAATATAGAAAAAATTACAACACTGTGTCCTTTTTCCTGCATCGGAAAAGGAAAAAGGACAAAATCGAACCTTCCAAGGATGCAGCCAGTATTTTTATATGCTTTTTCGTGTTTTATCATGAAAGCGATGAATAAATTGTGTAATTTTGTTTTCATAATATTGCTCCTGCTTTCAGATCAGCGATTTCATTCTTGATATACCTTTCAAACCAGGTAACTATGTGAAATATTCTCTTCAAATCTTCAAATTGTATTTGTTACAGGATTATTCAATAAATTGAGAGAGGACATGATTTTTGGCTGATTTTAGGTATGAGAATTTGAAAAAAAAATTCAAATTATCAATTATTCTTCACGAGGCGTTGTTCTTTCCATCTTGCAATCACATCCAAAATAACATTATATTTCAAAAAAATAATGTTATAAACTTCATATTCCTCAAATAAACTGCAAAACTAATGAACAATAAACCAACAAAATCCATCGTTTGACCTAAAGTAAACATGAGCAACAAATCAAATAGTAGCTCCAAGGTCGGACAGTCCGCCGGAAACCAGCTGTCACAAAGTGGTTCCGGCAATAATCCACCTCAAGTTGACAACTCACTTTGGTTCATATTTCCACGCTTCACCTCGTACCAGCGCCATCTATCTATCTGCGGCAACCGGACAATTACATTTCCGAATTTATTAAAACGCTTGGCAGTAATGAAATGTCAAAGTTACGAACCAAATCCCGTACCGCTACGGTTTTCAGAGTGTACCCAGATTTATTATGCAAGTAAATACAGAGCTCACCGAATACGGAACAATCTAGTGTGCAATGCGCGCATTGCGACTGTCTTCATTAGTGAGAAAATTAACGTGAATATTAAGCTCTTCTAGTTCAGCCTATCAACTTTTAATTGAACGAAAAAACCTGGTGCTGTAAGGGCATCCTCGAGATAGAGGTTCATTTTCAGAATTGCGAACATATACGATGTGAAATGTTGTTTTTTCCATAACCATCACGGACTGTAGAACTTTCCAGGAGTCCAAACGTTGTAGTTATGAGTTGTGAAGGATAATCTGGTAGAAATTAACTTGGCTGAAATATTTAATTGCTGCTGTTTCTCGTTTGGAGTATTCGATGAGGACTGTCTCATTTTAGACGAGACTGGGGTTTTAAAAGAACTCTATAGGGGATGTACTTGACCTTGGGTGGCGTTTTGAAGGGCGAATAGGGATTCAACGTTGATGTTTTTATTTCTGGAGATGTACCTACTAATGACTGAATCCATTAAGAAATTGTTTGTTAGATGCGAATTGGGGCTGTTTGAGTTTCCTTGTTGATGTCAAAAGCATTTATTATTGATCAACTAAAAGTCATTAGTACATTAGTTATTATTTATTTCATAGACTCGAGTTCAATTTGAGGTACATCGTTAAATGTTAATTGCAAAATGTATGGACAATTTTTTTCGATATTCTGTTTGAATTGTCTATGATTCTGGTGGAGTTATCAACGTGAAATTATACATAAAGCTTGGAATTATTTGAGGGAGGTTTCAATTTTCAGCTTTATTATGAAGAAATCTGCGGCGGAGGCTCATCGAATGCTCTCAAAAACCTATGGTGAGGCGGATATTAGTGAAAGAACGTGCCGAGAGTAGTTTCAATCCCTCAAGAACAGTGGTTTGGACGTCGAAGACCAGCATGTCGGTGGAAGGGTGAAGGTTTTCGAGGATGCAGAATTGGAGGTAATACTTGATCAAGACTCGTGTCAAACGCAACAAGAATTGGCAGGATCATTGGGAGTGAAGCAAGAAGCCATTTCAAAACGGCAAAAAGTCATAGGAATGATTCAGAAATAAGGAAATTGGGTGCCGTACGAGTTGAAGCCGAGAGATGTTGAACGGAGTTTGTGTGCTTGTGAACAGCTGGTTGCAAGGCAAAGACGGAAGGTATTTCTTTATCTCATTTTGACTGGAGACGAAAAATGGGTTCATAACAATAATCCCAAGCGCAGAAAATCATAGGGATATCCCGGTCATGCTTCCACATCGACAACCAAACCGAATATTTATGGTTCCATGGTTATGCTCAGTATTTGGTGAGACCAGCTCAGCGTAGTGTATTTTGAGTTGTTAAAACCAACTGAAACAATCACAGATGATCGTCAAGTTTTTTTTTTTTTGGACCATCTTGTATGAAACAACTAGGCATATTTGATGCATTGACAAGCCTAATATCCAAACCTCAATATGCCCTGTAAATTTCAACTCTCTATTTCTTTTCTTTCGAAAGAAAGGAACCACAGCCAACTATACTTGTAAAGTGCACAAAATTAAGCGAGCAAAAATTATTCCTCATGTCGCTTTATGTACTATTATTACGGGAAGTTAAAATAAAAGCTTCCCCGAAAAAAAATTGTCAATTACAATAATTGTCTTTCGTGACAATGCCTTGCCTTAATGTTTGCCGACAAAGTGTGGGAGTGCGTTTTACTTAGCGTTGTACGAACCATGAAACATGTTTCTAAATATAATTCAAGGAGTACTAAATCCATAATCAATACAACAAGGTTATCATTTGTGCCTGTCAGATGTTGGCTGAAGTAAAACAGTTGCAGTGAATCGAATGCACGTTTCACCTTGAATTCTACGGTTCGATCCTCGCCCTAGTTAGTTCATCTAATGACAACCAGTCTCTTATCGATTCCGCTTAGTTTGAATACTTCTTAATCTTCCATTATTCAACTGCTCCAAGGAGTTTTGGAAGTTGACGTCTGCCATAATTAACAACACGCCATCCAAATATAATACCCAGTTATTATGGGGTAAATCAGTCACTTTTCACTGTATGAAACTGCGAAATATGGGTAGGGGTTTCGTAATGCAGATAAAAGGCACGACAAAACTGAGGTTCGAAAAAAATTTAAGAGTTTATGGGATCATCAATCAGTGGCGGATAGTTACAGTATAAGCTGGTGAGGCACCTTCGAAAAATTGTTATTATTGTAATATTAGGTATACAACTTTGCTTCCGCCGTTTTGCAATAGATGGCTGTAGTGGTAAGTGGTAGTCGAAATCAATAGATCGTAGCGATCACACAATAAGCTAAGTGTTTATAAACATAACGCCATCGAAATATTAGTCGATTTATGTCTACATCATAAAGTTATTCTCGATTAAACATGTCAGCTTACGAGTAAAATTCTCCTCATTTGCAGGAGGTTTCAATTTCTGCTCTAATATGAAGAAATCTGTGGCTGAGGCTCATCTAATACACTGGAATACCTATGGTGGGGCCACTATTTGTGAAAGAACTTACCGAGAGTAGGTTCAACGCTTCAAGAACGGTGATTTTGACGTCGAAGGACAGCATGGCGGTGGAAGAGAGAAGGTTTTCGACGATTGGAAAGCATTACTTGATCAAGACTGGTGTCAAACGCAACAAGAAGAGCTGAAAATCGTGGGGATATCCCGGCCATGCTTCCCCGTCGACGGCCTAATCGAATATTCACGGTTCCAAGGTCATGCTCAGTATTTGATGGGACCAGCTCGGCGTAGTGTATTATGAGTTGTTAAAACCGACTGAAACAATCACAGGCGAACGTTATCGAACGCAATTAATGCGTTTCAGCCGAGCATTGAAAGACAAACGGCCGCAATACAACGAGAGACATGATAAAGTGATTTTGCAGCATGACAATGCTCGACCCCATGGTGCGAAAGTGGTCAAGACATACTTGGGAATGTTGCTTTCTCAGACTATCACTTTTTTCGATCAATGGTACACGGACTGGCTGACCAGCACTTCCGGTCTCATGAAGAAGTAAAAATTGGATCGATTCATGGATCACATCAAAAGATGACCATTTTTTTCAACGCGGGATTCGTACACTGCCCGAAAAATGGGAGAAACTAGTGGCCAGCGATGGACTATACTTTGAGTCATAAATGTTTGACCAGTTTTGCACAATAAAGCCTCGAATTTCGAAAAAAAACAGCGGAAGCAAAGTTGTACGCCTATGTAGATTAATAAGTGTCATATGAAATGTGCTTATATCGTCGTCGAAACCATAGCAGGATCAAAATTCAATTTTTGAAACTAAGAAAAAAGAAGTAATTAAAAATTTAAATATTAAGTCTTTGTCTAGTAGAAAGCCACTCTTCAATTGATCACTCTGAAGTTTGCCAGTTGAACATAGAGAAATTGACGTACTCATACCAAATAGCATCTACTCGTATAATCATGTTGAGGTAGACACATATTTACATACTCGAATTTCAGTCTAATTCCAATTCTGGCATCCGCGCCGATATTCGTCTTCGAATTCAAGATATGCTTGCATTAGTCATTCATGGATATCACGATGGAAATGTTGATCACATTTCATGCCAACTGACAATCAAGGCAAGACATAATACGTTCTGCCAGGTCATTAATGAAAGGAGGAATTCAGGATCGAATCCATATCGGGAATAGATTCGCAATAAATCACGGTATGTATTCGAATACCCATACGATAGATAGGTTTGCTTTTAAAAAAAAATCGGAGATGAGGTCTTCATATTGGTTCGTGGAATCCGACGAAATTTGTTGGAAATAATTGATTACAGCTTTATAACCGCGGGTCTGATTCGAATTAAGCTGGTCTTTGATTAATTTAGTCCATGTGAGGTACACCGAACAGGATTGTAGAATCGAATGATCGAGTCCGAGCGTGTTAGTCGGAAATAATTCGAATTCTATGTTTGAGGTATTCGCTTTCACGTGTTTGGCGAAACTCGAGTCACATGATCAGTAGTAATATCACTAGGACATCGACGAGATAATTTTATGACAATTGAAAACTCGTTACTTGGTAACAGTTTTTCGACAAAAAATTTATGACTTTATTAAAATTTAACTGAACATTAGATTCGTTGCTGTTCTCTACTATAGATGATCTATTATAGTATATCCAAAGTCACTTTGAGGAAGCAGAATATTTCGATTATGCAAGGGTTGTCCAAGCTTCAAGAAATTCCTTTGGGGTCAGTGAATTTATTATCTAACAATACTTTCAAAGTATTTAGCGGTATTTAACGGATCGCGGTATCCACTTCAAAGGGACATCTGGCCAAGTATTTTTATGGACTAGTTCAAGTGACTTTGGATATACTATACCATTGAATCGTGGGCATCTCAGGCTGATTTGAATAATATATTGTTAAACGGGTCAATCATAATGTTATAGTCAGTATACTTATAGTAGCTACCTTTTTCCAGGAGTTTTCACGAAACGTTCCACATTGTCTTCACCGTTGATTCTTTATATTCGGTCCAGTCTTTTTTCTCATATTTCAGTATAAACGTCAATTCTTCTAAGCTTCTATGTTCATTCAATTCAAATTATTGTTCGCAGCAAAAATCCATAAATATTCCCCAAATACATGTGTGACTGTGAATGTTGTTTTTCTGGGAATTTTTCTTCGATTAGCGCATTTATACTTTGTTATACTTTGATTATACGCATTGCCAAAACGTGACGTTTTGAAATTCATTTGGAATGAAGCTGTCAAACTCAATAGTGATGTCATAATGATTGATAATTGCACTGAATGCAATTATCAGTGTCATGTTGACATGGTTGGGTGAAATTGTTCCATATGACACAAAATGACAAAATTTGATTGGTCGTTAGAACTATAAAAAAATTTTCTGCGTAAGATATCAGAAATCTGAAAAATTGTCATGCAAACGCTGTTTCTATATACAAATAACGAGTTTATTATATTGTGTTCGTTCGTGAATATTGAGTAAGTAAAATAAACAAGTGGTTGCAAATTACCGAATGCGCCAGCAAAAGCAATTCGTTTTCCTTCGGTATTCTCCTTTACTTTCTAATTTGTGGGGAGATATTTGCTAATTCCAGTATCTACCTGCTCAAACCCGATCTAGGAATGTGTTCTTTGAGGAAAAACCTATGAATTGTATCAGGTTGGACCCAGAAATGTGCTTCGATTTCGCTTCAGCTAATTTTTAAGCACATATTGAAGACAACATACCTACTGAAACTGACTTATGCAGCTTCTATCTTTGTTTATTACTCTAAGCTCTTCAAAAATCCTCTTCGACTACAAAATATTTCTATTTTGGCCATAAGTTGAACAGTTTTAGAGCATACGTATTATCTTGTCAATTGAAAAACTTTTACACATGTAAATTTGTCACGCAATTCCGTTACTCAATCAACTAGCAAAGTGACTTGTCATGAAAACATAGAGTTAAGTGATACTTACAACTCTTTATTAATGTTGGGCACACAAAATCTGATGGATTCTGAAAATTTCATCAGTTTTTTTCACAATTTCCGAGAAGACATATGGTGACCAGACAGAACTAATCTTGATCTCGAATTCTTCATCAGTGAGGGAAATACAATCATTTAAGACCATTTCAGTAAAATGATAGTTCGCTGTTCACATGGAACAATCACGAAAAAAAATATATATTCCGAATCGATGAAAATCATTGACAAAATATTTATTATTATACCATTAGATGCATTTCACGATAATCAACGATGATATATTAAATATTCATAATCATCTGACAATAAAAACTAGAACATTTTCCCAACAATCCGCTGAATCATTAGATCAAGTCATCTATTATTTAATATAATTTCGTTTGATGTGAATTTCAAGAATACAAAAAGATACTCAGTTGAATGGAATATATGACGAAATGATTTATTCGATACGAATGTCAAATCCTACGATATCATTACCCTTGACACTCTAACGCATTCATTTCAATGACGTTTTATTTCCGTTTTTCTTTTTATCGATTTTACATTAGTTACTGACGTTTATAAAAGGTCACTCAGTGCAATCGATATGTTAAGTTCAACTGGGTAAAAATTAGGACAGGTAGAATATGAAATGAAAGAATGAATGATCATACCGATATAAGTGGAAATAAATTAGATATTTCTTGTATTTTGGCTTTATAGCTTCAGAAAAAAAAAACTCTAAAGGCACTGCGGTAACCGAAAGAACTTTCTATTCAAATTCCATTAACTAATTTTAATATTAAACCATTGGAATCATTAGAGGTATAAATTTATTCCACGTGAAGACCATTTAATTTTGTCACTCTAATGGTGGGTTTCATGAAACTCTGATAATGCTGATTTGCTCGATCGAATCATTTCTTTGTTCAATTTCAGTTCATTTTTGACACTTCCATAGATTTGAAACTACAAAATATGAGTTCATCGGTGGGTAAATCAAATTATTAAAAACCTCAAAGTAATAAACATAGATAGAGAGAGCGTATGTCATTTTTAGTGAGAAAATTTTGTCCCCAACATGAACTATCAAATTTGGCATGAAGCGCGCGGAAATGAAAACATATCAGTGTACGATATTTCACTCAATTCGCTTGTTTCTCCACAAAAAACGCACTTTTCATGTCCCAAAATGAATCAACGTTTCATACT
Organism: Harmonia axyridis; assembly: GCF_914767665.1. Classification (NCBI taxonomy): domain Eukaryota; kingdom Metazoa; phylum Arthropoda; class Insecta; order Coleoptera; family Coccinellidae; genus Harmonia; species Harmonia axyridis. The sequence continues at coordinate 10,131,191 of NC_059503.1, forward strand.
AACTCAAAATATATTGAAATAAATATCTAAGTATATCAGAAATTCAGAAAACAAACTTCAAGCGCGCCAAACGACGTGAAACAACAGATGACACTAGGAGAGCAAAAGTTGCCAAACCTTGGATTGCAGCAGGTAGACACAGAAAATAATAAATATTCTGCTTATTATAAGTTCGACAATTAGGAAAAAAAAACCGTTTCCAAAAATCCAAATTTGCATCTTTAATTGGGAATCACTCAAACAAATATATTTAATTCAATATAACATACATTCATAACGATATAGTACAATAGTGGATTTGAAAATATATCACAATACGCTCTATTAGTGATGACGTCACACACCGCCATTTTAGTTCTCCTGTCAGTGTTCGGAATCCAAACAAACAAATTGTCATTCAAATAAGTACGTTGTTGTTGAAGGAATTGGCTTATTTTGATAAATAAGATTATTTAAGGAACGATTTTACTATTAATTGATAAACAGAAGGCACGAGATTAATGCCATTAAGTTCGAACTTAAAGTTCAACTATTAAACACAGCTTTATACAAAATCTGGGGAATGATACAGAATTCAAACTTACTGGTATTAACCTCGTTCCTTCTGTCTATCAATTAATACTGAAATCGTTCCTCAAATACTCTTATATATGAAAATAAGCCAATTCCTTCAACGACAGCCTACTAATTTGAATGACAATTTATTTGTTTGGATTCCGAACACTGACAGGAGATCCAAAAATGGCGGTGTGTGACGTCACACTAATAGAGCGTATCCGACAACCATTTTGGGGACATGTACGAATTGCGTATACTCCCTCTATCTATGTTTATTACTCTATGGTTAAAACTAAAAGATACCTATTCAACAGAAATTTGTTAACATTTGTTTTTCGCTCGGTTTTTTCAAATAGTTTACTCCAAAAGATTCTGAGATCTAGAACCACAAATTGAATGAAAATAGTCAAATCAAGAATAAAAAACTGCCAACTTTCACATTTATTTAAGATAAAATTCGATTTAATCCAGTGCAACCCTAAAATTAATTATCCTTCGAAAAGAAAAGGGCAAACAGAGGATACATATATGTTATTTATGGAACCACCGCTGACAGGCTTTCCTGTTTCGGGATAAAGAAATGAACAAAACTTGAGCGCGGCTACTCCCAAATGAGCTTAAGAAACATCGTAGGTGGAACACCAAGAGTAATGTTCTTCCATCAAATCCCGCCCCTTTAATGATCATTTGTTTGGTTTCTGACTTCAAGCTGGATACGAAAAAGTTAACAATGAGTTTGAAGAGGTATAACTTAATTAGGCTTCTAACAAAAGTGGAATTAAACACATTCATATAATCTACAGCGCTGTAGTGAAACATTTAATGACGAAGGCCATGTAGATTTATGTTCTCTGCCACAATAAATTGATTACGAGTTCGTTTTATTTCTATTTAATATTAATTTCAAACAGTTCCAAATATCATCAGAATCGATTTTGACCTGGAATTTCCCATTAGCGAGTAGAAGCTAATTGTTTGAGACCACTCTCGGCTGGAAATTCAAATATTATTAACATTTGGACGAAATAATCGCTGGCTGTTTTCTTAAAACAAGCGAGCAAACATTTCTGAACAAATAAATATCAATTAGAGCGAAGTGCAGAATAATTTAATACTTATTTCATAACGAATAAAGAATTGATATGAGGAATCAGAAAACTAAAACAATCGGTGCTAATCTATCTATAGTTTTTTCACAGGATTAAGAGGTTTTATGATGAGAATAATGTCAAATGTCATGCACAATCACTGATGAGAGTGAGTACATTCGGACGTTGACATTTCAGTTATTAAAAGAACGTATCGTACCTTTTTCTTGATCATAAAATGTGACAAGTCCTGATTGAAGATAAAGTACATAATAGATGAACCTTTCATGTTCCATTTGGGTTTTGATGGAAGTAACTTTGAGGGGGTGGATAAAAGCTCATTCAATATTTCCGATTATTGAGGACATTCAGGAAATAGCGTACGTAAAATTCCGAATGATTTCATTTCATTATCAGATCGAGGATTTCCGATATAGCATCCCATCTATGAATTATTCCATTCATATGAGCAAACACAGAGTTCAGTCAATATTTCAGTCCTATATAATATGGTCATCATGAACTCAACAATTCTATGATGTTTCTACATTGTTAATTTTTGACAAATTCGACTCGGTTCTATGAGATAGCCATAGAGAAATAATATTAAGTCACGATTACGAATTCCATTGGGTTATTATTGTTCATGGTTACTAAATAACGTTATTTCATTCAGTGTTCTTCACAATAAGATTAGGAAAAGTAGAAAACAATTCATGCCGAAAATACGGTTGGAAAATTGAGGACCATTTCCCACAACACAAGCACATTTCATTCGGAGAACTAAAAATAACATTTAAATATGAATAGGGGAAACTTATTACCAGAATATTCGGACTAAATTTGCACCCCTTTGTGGAAAATAGGTCGTAGGTGGTGATAACGTGAGATATAGCCATAAAGAATAGCAGAAACTTATTATTCCACAGAATTTTCTAAAGTTAAAGTGATTTCTTTACCCACTATGTGCCAGTGGAACCCCAAACACTTTCGTGACTTCGTTTCAAGAGTTTTTCCATCAATTGAAGTTTGGTTTTTGGGTTACAATTATGGTAATTGCGCAGTTTATGACTGACTTAATGTTAATTGATATAATTTCGTGGAGAATTCTTGATCTGTTAATGTGGAAAGGGAATTGATATTATATTCATAAAGTAAATGCTTACGGTAGGTATTTTTCACATAAAATTACTAACTGAACTTTTGATATTAGTTGTTTAGTTTATTTTAGGGTATTTATCAACAACCTACTCAATGGAAACTTTTGAAAGAATACGGTATTAGTGGAATGGACGTCATAAGTTTGGGATTGTCTTTATAATTCAAGGGTAAGTAATTAATTATATCGTTTTTTTTTTGTTTCCTGAAACTCAAATTTTCTAACCTTCTTAACTTGTTGAACATTTCTGAAGTTTTGAAAGATTATTATGAAATGAGTTGAAAGAGTTTCGGAAACTGAATTTAGCGATCTAAACTATAAAATAACGAGCTTATTATACGGAATCAACGATGACCTGAACCGCTACCTTATTTTCAAGCAAAAATAAGATCTAATACCTTATAATTACGCCTTTCCATTTCATTATCCTCGTTCATTATTCGGTAACTTGTACTTATGTTCTGTATAATTGCAGCAAAAAGTTTAATTAAAGTTTTGAACTTTTAACATGATAGTTTAGAGTTTAACTTTGTGGGCAGATAATCTGTGTTTTAGAGATTGAAGAACTTTACGGTTTATGAAGAAAAATTTCAGTGTTGCGTCCAGTTACGAATATTTTAGCCTTATTATTTACACAATGGGATATTTTGATAGAAAGTATTGTTTTATTTATTGACATCTTAATAGATTGAAATGTTTACATCGTTGTAATATTAATTCGATAAAAGATCAACTGAGCAGAGGAAGGCTCTAATTATTCATACTCATTATTAAGTATTGAAAAAAAAATTTGAACTTGCCATGATGTGAATTTACGCATATTTGTTTTTTGGTGTAGTGTAGTGTTTTTCTACGAAATTTGACATTTTCTATAATATAATATATGTATATAATGAAATATACCACCACTAATTTCAAAAATTTGAAGAGAGCCATTTTCATTCTCTTAAAGGGATATATTTTAGGACAGCATTGAATTCTAACCTCAAACAGATTTTTATGGTAAAAATATAACGAATCGAAGTGATCTTATCAATGAAATGCCATTAAATAAAAATAATAGATAACCTGGAATATAGGACCCTATTATGAAAACTACCGTTTCGTTTATGATCCTCGATTGTTTATAGGTATATCCGAGTTACGTCACTGACGTCACTTTTAGGCGCTCAATAAGCTTGAGTGGATTAAAGAGGATTTGAAAAATTTTGTCAAATAGCAATTTTTTTTCTCAATATGAATGTAATATAATCTTAGAAAAACATCGTCCCTGTTTGATCATCCTGTATACCAAGCAAAAACATTTTCAAAAATATGTATATCTTCGAAACAATAGGGTGCTGAGATAGAAAGTTTAAGAAACAATTTTGGGGGATGAATCTTCATCGAAAATAGAACAGAGAGGGTCTATCATATAAACAAAAGCTCTTAGGCGATTTCTTGAAAAGTTACAGTCTTCCAATAATGAAAAAAAGTAAGTTTTTCTTAAGATTCTTAAAAGATTCGAAGGAATGCCATTTTGTCGACATCTTTTACCAATGAATATGATTACTTTTAATTTTGTTGTGTTCCTTCAAAGAGACTAAAGACCCAAAGTATTTTTATCATAACTTTTTAAGGAAATAAAATTTTTCATTTTAAAATACTCGTTGGTATTCCATAATTCTCTATTGTGTCCTTGAACGCAATAGTTTCCTAATAAAAAATAAAAATACAACATTGTGAATGAACGGATCTTCTCTAAATGGAATCAAAGAAATCTAGTAGGCGATTGTCACGTTTTGTTTTTGATGGAACAAAATCACAAATGTCATTTCTTCACCCCATCTGCAAAAAAATGTGTTCTCATGTTTGAGGAAAGGCCTATAAAAGCTTTTGTTCACTAAGAGATAAGTATTCACCCTCTAAAAACTTTCGCACTTATTCGGTAACACCCTGTATATATCATTGAAACAATAGTTTCCTGAAAATATTCGAATAATATTTTACCGAAAAAAAATGTTTCAAAGAAATATTCAAGAATTTTTGAAAAGGATGCGCAATCGTAAATGGGAATCGCACCAGCATCAATTCAGCATTGTAAAAATAAATCTTCGTCTCCGACCTTTCCTCGTTGACGGGAAAGAGCTGAATGGCTTATGTCTATATCTATGCAAAATGGCGGTCTGAGAAAAGCTGCGCGTCACTTGGATACTCATCCCAGTATCGATCTGACCCCACCCTCATCCTTTCACGACTGCTAGATGATAAATATATCAACTTATAATGCAAAAACTTTGTTCTCAACCCCCAAACGCCCCACAGGTGTGTCGAGCTTTCTGTCACTACCTTAACACTTACCTCCATAGTTGGGTCTTACTCTTTTGTCGTAACTAACACCGAAGGAATCCAGGATGGCAGATATGTTGACATCCCCCAAATAACTTCCACCTTGCGACCTGCAACAAAAAAAAAACATTCAGCAAGAAGAATTCCGAGAAGAAAAAAAAAACAATCACACAAAATAAATAAATTTTGCTACATTAAAAGATTCCAAACGTAGATAAAGAAACTAACTGTCTTCAAGAAAGAATAAGAGTTGAAACAGTTAGAGAATCAACAAGCACATTCATTAAACAAACATTCAACACTTTCAGGATGCTAAATTTCATCCTTTCCTCTTAATATCATAATATGTTTTCTCTTTTTCCTTGGATGTCATGCGATATGTTTTAGACTTGAGGGTTATGAAGTGTGTACAATCGCTAAATTCAATGAAGTCCTACTAGATTTCGTTTGGTACGAAATGATACCAAATTGAAGTGATAACACGTCCGAAAACCTTTCATTTTATTCAAGTAAGATTGTGAATAGGCAGAGGAAGAGGCTGCATATCTTGAAATGCAACAGATTGGTACTTGCAGACTGCTAACGGATGGAGATTTGGTCAGTATGATGGGTGTAATTTGTATTTGAAGAAGGTAATAATCCTTGCTACTGCTATATTCTGCTATGTCTTCTTGGAGAAGTAGAGGATGTAGGTTATAACTTGATTGTCAACTATTTGGAGGCTCTTGAGTTTTCAGAAAGGGGTCTAGTTTTGAAGAAGGGTCTTCAGGAGATCCAGAGGAAGTTGTTCAAGATGCGAGCAAAGGATAAACACAAAAAGCTGAAGGAAAAATTCTGGCGGTAAACTCACCCAGCCACCATCCATGGCAAAGCCAAGGCTAGCAGCACGAATGGGGGGCCCATTCGGCTGAGCCCCATCTTCAGGGCCTCCTACACGTGTATTCTAATGTCCGTCATATCATCCGGCATCTGCCACACGCGAAAAAGTAATGTTTTGGTTTCACATCTGACTCTACACTAGGAGTGGTGTCTGAACCCAGCCAAGTGAGGGACCACTGCGCGCATGTTGGGAAAATTGACAAATTAAATCTTCGACAGGCCTTACAAACGACGGTGCGAGCCTCTTTGTCCCACGCGCGCTTCGTGAAACCGTGATTACGTTTGAAAGGGGTTGGTTCCAGATGGCGCGCCGGTTTCGAGCGAATTGTGCGTCTTCAGGCGCATTCGGGGGATTTTGAATGGAAGTGGAGGAATAGTTCGCGCGATTCATGTGGAAGATGCGCAAGATAGAGATCGAAAGGCGTGAAGACAAAAAATGGGATGATGAGGAACAATTACTCACAATGATAAATTTGGATGAAAGATTTCAATCTCTTTATTAATTTTCTCTTCTGTAACTAGAGAAATACATTATTGAAAAGTAGAAATATGATACAAGTATGCAAAGAGAAGATATTCCGAACATTCTTTCACATTGGAATTATTTCTATAGTTGTAAGAGTTTTGTTATTATTCTTCATGAAATTAATTGAATGAAGACTTTTGTTATTATTATTATTAAATGAGTTGAAAAATTTCACTTTCGAGTTTTTTTTTTTTTTAGTTTTCCTCTATGGTTTGAATATTTTAGTTGAATGGAAAAACAATTCGGAAGCTACGTGACAATCATTCAAGTTCATCGGATAATCTAATTCAATAAATAAGATGCCGAATATTGGCGGAAAATATCTAAATTAAAAATGTAATGAAAAGTTCGTATGCGCATCCACCATTTTGTAACGACTTTGTGTCTGTTGATATCTTCGCACTTCATTCGATACAAAATATCATCTTTCATCTATTGGTACTCCAATACAGTTTTTTTCTAAATGCAAAATAATTTTAGGGAACTGGAAAATAATAGTTTTTTTTTTAAATCAAAATTGACCTACTTATAATTTATATATATATGAATACTGAAGTTTTCAGAAACAGGAGTATCAGCTCTTAGCTCTCTCATATTATTCAACATATTCTCAGCCCTCAAACACACAATATGTGTGCTTTTATTATTTCCTAAAATTTTTCCTAGGAAAGTGAATTGAAATGAAAGTACGTATTGGTTTTTGATATTTTAATGCCGAGAGCCTAGTTAACCAAAGGTGTATTTAGTTATAGACCACCATCTGTTTGACGGTAATATTACAGACTACTTATCCTATTTTAAGATGAGTAAGGGTAAGTGCATGTAATATCGTTGTTTGAACAATAGTAATATGCTCTATTTTCTAAGACATTAATTTCTTATTGATCATTTTCTACTAAAGATTAATGACTATGACAACTCCTGTTAATTCTGTCCGTTAGCCCCACTATTGATAATGACTAATCCATACATAGGAAAGTTATTGTTTCGTTTTGAGCTCCTGAGCTTGATCCTTTTCGAAATCGAATCATTCAAAAAAAAAAAACTTAATCTATGAAAGAAAACATTATCTATTTGGTTCTGTGTTAAGTGTCATTTGTTTACATAACCTAAAATTCAGATTTCAAAATAGCAATGCATTTAAAATATGATAAAACATGAATTATTATCACAAGTAACTATCTAGTAGTTTCCTATGGAATATAGTTTGTCGAAATTCCAAAAAATGGAGAAGACCTCAGAAAAGGGCACCTATATATGTATCAACTGCGGAAACAAAGTTGAAAGTTTATACAGAAAATATAGCCCTACAGTTCTGAAGTTGACTAATTGTGTAAGATGGATTCTGCTATTTTACTGTGTGAAAACTACCCTAAGTCCAATTTATGTTAAACAATTCGTTCAATTTTCAGGAGAAATGTCATAGGGTTGCAGACAAATATGTAGAATATGATGCTATAATAATAATTATTGATTTGATTTTATTGCAACAGAGAGCATATCGCCATATATTATTCAATTCAAATTACAAGGTGAGCCTTGTTCTCGGGAATTAATTTTCAGTAAGCTTTCACCTTAAATTACAGAATTTATGGAAATTATCTGTCATCGTACTACTAATCGATACTTATATTGACTGGTCTTCCTTTAACAAATTTTTTGGATTCAAAAAATTACAATATGAGAACTACTATGATAACTTTGACTTTTATAAAATTGGAATGAAAAATAGTATACGTAAGTATAAAAGAATGAGCTTACTCGTATATAATTGTATAGTAATGTTCTATTTTGTTTTTAGGAACTCTACTGTTTGTAGTTACTGTGTATTTGCATACAAGTCTATATTGCAAAATACTTCAAAGGAAGCAGGTTTCCTTAATAGAAGTGTGGAAAATGTTATCAATATCCAGTTTTGGGACCTTTTTCTTTTTGCCTGTCCTTATCTGGGATATAGGCGTTCACCAGGAAATTCATAAATTTATAATTCTTGTTTATATTATCCTGTCACAGTTAACAGCTTATATGGGTAAGTTCCACTCATTTGACTAAGTATTAATTATATTGTCATATCTATAAATTCTATTGATTCAATTGGTAACTATGTAACTAAGTAGACTGATTTTTGTCAAAAATTAATGGTTTACATTCACATCAGTTAAATTAAATTTGCTTTTGAGTTCAATATAGTCAGTGCCAAATAACTGTTCTCAATGTGAGATTAAACCCTAGCTTAGAATTATAATAATTGCAGAAAATTGAAAATAAATTTTATTTTCAGTGATAGTAGATGGTGCAAAAATTTGGAGTATCTGTACCATTCTGATGTCATATACATTCAAAACATTTATATTCAATTATTATTATGATCATACTTCTATGACCATGTTCAATGAAAATATATTGCCTCTCTCTTTGAAGGAGCTAATGAAGTAATTTTCTCAATTATTGATATTTTTCAACTAATTTATTCTGATTCATAAAATGAATATATTGGAAATAATTGATATAATTATTGTCTTTATTGAGTTTTATATAGCAAGTTGATTCACTTTTATTGACTATTTTTGTATTAAATATAATTTATATATGATTGTTATTAGTGTTATAGTGGAAATGTTAAAAGACTTCAATAGTTCTTTCTTTTTTATTAAAATAAAAACCACAACTGAACAATATTCATTACATAACTTCAAATAAATGTTTAACATATATTACATACATATCTTCTTTCATAATATAGACTGATTACTGAGTAATAAATATTTAGAATTTCCTTTCATGAGCAAGAGTCGTCACAAAAATCAACATGGAATGTGAACGAGGCGGTTTGAATATATTTTGTTGAAATTCTCAACAATTCAATAACAAAAAATATTCCATTACGATTCACTGCGAGATATTCACAGATACTCTAATAATTCTCAACAACTCCTTTCTGTAAATGTTTAATTTCAAAATCCCAAACTTATGTTTCTCTCCTTATAGCAAATTTTATTTAGCATTATATTTTTTCCATTTCCTTGCTTCAATATATCTCTTGAAGAAAGTGACAGGAGCAATTCTTGGGTCATTCTTCATTTGAAATAAATAATTATACTCATGTAAATCCTTAGATGTACAAATCTTTGCATTGGAATTTTTTTTGCCTGGTAATGGCAAATAATTCATCAGAAAAAGATTAAATCATATAAATATTAAGTGTTTCAAAATCAGATAATCCAAATATGCCGGCTTGCCCACTTTCCTAGTAGTTCTTTGAATTGAATAGTTTCAAAGATTTATAAAATACTCTATAAAAATTTTAGAACTTCTTCTTCAACATTCAACAAAAATAGTTTGAAACAAATACATACTACATTCTCCAACTTTATAATTTTAAGAATCAACATGAAATATAATAAAATCAATCTCAAACACAAAAAATTATAGAGAACAAAATAACAATCCTATAAAAATCTTAGTCACTATAACAAAATACTTTCCTAGTGAATATTGACTTCAAATATAACTTTACTGATGTGCATGAATCAATGAGTCTTTTTGGCACGCTAAGAATACTACACCACAATTTTTGAAAAAGGCTTTATACGTCATAAGGAGGGATTTTGATTTATGTTATTTTGATCTAACCATAGGGACTGATTTTGCAAGTTAATCTCACTGGATTTTTGATCACATCATCTATAGAAAAAATTATTCAATATATATGCATCTATCCCATAAAAAAATCATGAATAATCGTGTGCGCAGTTCTTTAAGATATTAATGTTGAGCTTGAAGGTAATGACTTGTTACCTTGCAGGTATTTATAATTTTCTAATAAAATGTATTGTTCTCAAACAGTTAAGGCTTTCCATTTCAATTAATTGATTCATCATTGAACTACGCTGTTGCAGAAATTATGGGACAGAGGAATATTAGACAGTAAATAAACATAATCAAAAATGGGAGCTTAGTCATGTCATTTTCAAAGTATAGGTACTTAGTTATTTTTGAGTTATACAATAATATCAAAGTTTTACTTAATTTTAGAATTTTAACAACTAGGCCAGAAACCGCTCTTTTCTAACAGTACTATGGTTATAGGACTAAGACTAAATGAACATTTTGTCTAAAGAATACATATCTCAAAAATAATATGTAATCTCTTTTTATCAAACAATATCTATGTAGGTATGTGCTGGGAGAGAAATCTCTTAAATTTACGTTTTCTTCAATCATAAAGCCTCCTAGAATATATTTTCATCTGTGAGCATGAAGAGAAGGTCGTGTTGAGTTAGGTGTAATAATTGATTTTTACATCATGTGTCCCTAATTTTTGTATGTACAGCCATATATTATTACCTAAATATAAATTTGGATCTCTAACTTTAGAATTGTATTAGCTGTTGGTTATTATACCTGGCATTTTTGTCGAATAGTAGTGCATTCAGTTGTCATTTATATTTTTCAAGCAACCCAAGCTCATTCGATTCATTCGAACATACATCAGATATTCTAACAAGTGGATCAACTCATCTGTAAAGACTGAAGAACTCAAAAGACGCGTATGATGCCCATAACCACTAGTTGCCAGTCTTAAAATTGACTGAATATTGCTTCGAATATTTATAAAATTTTAGATTCATTTACACCATCAAGAATAATATTCCTTCTAATAAGTGTGGAAATGTACTTGATGCAAGGCATATTAAGATTGAAGTGAAACAACTGAATGATCAACAAGGTGGCTCCGAATATACTGTTGATACTATTCAGTTGATTGCAATGGAATGATTTCAGTAGAGGTAGATGTTTTCAGTGGTTTGAAGATGAGTGAGTTTAATATCTGATAGATGTAGATCGGGAAGAGCATTGAGTCTTTTTCCTGAGATCTCATCGACAATCAAAATCCCAGGTGCAATAAAAAAATCTCTACTCATATGTGAATTATTTCAGTCACGTACCTATACAATATTATCATTCACTGCAGTTCGTGCCGTTTTTTGTCATTTTTTGTTATCACAACCTTCATAAATAACCTACTCTCTAGTTGAAACGTGACGAACTTCTATTTTTGGCACTATACGAGTACACCTAACATATCGACAAAAAAGTGTCCTTCGCACCAAAAATCTTCGAATGATCAAAAAAAGACGATATCTAATGCCTCGTCATTCCTGCTAGTCAAAAATTAGTATCGAGTAGATCATTGACCCCACGGGCGCTTATTCGTACGCATATTATTCCGATTTTGTTGAAATGAAACCAGGATTAGTCTGTGCCACATATCCCTTTCATCTATGGGGTGAATTGACTATAATTTACAATGCTACAAAACCAATCAAACTCAAAAACGTTCCTCGGTTGTTTTGGGGGGTATATGTACAAGTATGTCTACTAAATATTTTTACCACCAGTTATACTAAATCTATATTTTACTGGTTTGGAAATGGAAAAGATATCGATAGAAAATTTCGTAGGTGGAAGGGAATTTATGACAGAGATTTGTGCCACAGTTGACTCGATCACACACGTGCATTCTAGTTAAAGGACCAGTTCCTCAAAAGACTTTGTAAGGCCACACCAATGAGGTGAATGAATTGAGGTTGGCTCTTGAAGTGTAGGTGCAATATACGATCAGGTCGAAATTTTAAATTAATTCTCTAATCCGATCCTAACAGTACTAGATCATCTGCCACTACGTCCGAAATGTGCAAGTAGATGATCCAGTACATGAGATTGAAACAGACGAAACAAACTGGAAACACAATTCTCGAATACTTATCGATATCTGAAGGAGTCGTTCCGTACAGTTTGCCGATCTCCTTCAGGATATGCTGAGGAAGTTCGGGCTCTTCCGCTGCAGCTGCCGGGGGAGCGGCTTGGGTGGGGTTTTGACCTCCGCTTGCAGGCACTCCCCCTTGATGACCTCCGCCGCCATGACGTTCACCGCCACCACCACCACCTCCTCCGCCACCTATATGACCTCCGGGTCCGACGTGGCCACCTCCAGGTACCATGTGGCCTCCTGGGCCGACATGACCTACTGGAGGCATCTGACCTCCGCCTCCTCCTCCTCCCCCTCCCATATGACCTCCGTGACCTCCACGTATGGTTCCGTATTCGCTTCCCCTGTCGTGTCTGTCGGCGTGTCCGCTTCTAAGGGTTCCGTAGCCGCATTCATCACGTCTGCAGTTCACCTTGCTCTCCAGGGTGCCTCCTTTGCTGTGAGCCTTATGGTCGTGCACTTTGTAACGGACCTCCTGAGATTTTAGTACATATCTGGTTAATTCTTAGCAAAAATTATCTTAGAGAATAATTTTTGGTTTATCATTGACAATAACAAACCTTTGCAATCGGTTAAGATCTACCATTGAAATTTATATGTTGGAAAGTGCAGAATGCAAAAGTCTATAGAGAAAGCTTTTCTCGTTAACAATAAAATATCTTTGCAAGGAATATTATACAAAATAAACATTGATCAAAAAAATCAATATCAAATTTTGAGAAATTCATATCTTAAAAAATTGACAACATCAAAGAAATATGTTAATTGAATGAATTACTCCTGACATGAGTTATACATGGTGTTATTGAATAAGTGCGACAAACTTCAAGGGGTGATTATGCATGAAAAAAATAATAATAACTCTTGACATTTTATGGTCTATCCCGTTGGATTCGTGGTGTTTTATTCAAGCAACTCAATTGAGTTATGAAATAAAAGACAGACTCATGAGAGGAATGCAATCACAAGTAGATTTTTTTAGAAATTTTCACAAACCAAATAAAAGGTAAAAACCTAAAATTCCGCAGAATTATTCATATTTGACAAGTCACATACACAAATCTGAAAACACAGAACTTGACTCGCCAATCAAAGTCAAGAGTTTAATTTGAATTAACCTTATTGGTTCATTTGACAAGAGCGATAAAAAGTCAGTAATTGCTATTCTAATCTATACGCTCTATTATTGTGAAGTCACACACCGCCATTTTTGATTCTCCTGTCAGTTTTCGGAATCCAAACAAATAAATTGTCATTCAAATTAGTACGGTGTCGTTGAAGGAATTGGCTTATTTTCATAAATAAGAGTATTTGATGAACGATTTCAGAATTAATTGATAGACAGGAGGAACGGGGTTAATACCAGTAAGTTTGAATTTTGTATCATTCCCCAGATTTTGTATAAAGCCGTGGTTATTAGTTCTTCAATTTCGAACATACTGGCATTAATCTCGTACCTTCTGTCTATCAATTAATGGTGAAATCGTTCCTCAAATAATCTTATTCATCGAAATAAGCCAATTTCTTCAACGACAACGTACTAATTTGAATGACAATTCGTTTGTTTGGATTCCGAACACTGACAGGAGAACTAGAATGGCGGTGTGTGACCTCATCACTAATAGAGCGTATTGGATTTGCGGTTCAGGTACTACTCTGTGATGCTTCAAGGTTTTCACCATTCTATAAGTTGCTATTTTTGATCATTTTATATTCTTTACGGAAGGGAAGAAAATAATGAACCACAGTGTTTTGCTTAATAAACACAATAAAATCCATAGGAGTTTTATACAGGGTGGCCATTTGAAAACGAAACAGACGAGATTACAGCCGAATAAAGTATTTCGATAGAAATGCTCGGACAGGTCGATTTCTGTTTCGAGGGGGACAACTTAAGATGTAGGTTACGGACGCATAGCGCTTCAACCCTTGCTGCTACAACCCCCACCCCCAATTTTTGAATAGGGAAGATGGGGTGAGTGATACCTCAATTTAAAGGTATTTTTATACTGATTTCAGTACAGTAATTGTTTTTTCATTTTATGCATTAGTTCTCGAAATATTCATGCGTTAGTTAGTTAGGAAGGAAGCCACAGTCGTGGTTGTTTTGAAGCTCAAAATGTCGATTTTTCACAAAACACTACAAGTGCCATGAAAACACCACTTTATTTTCAAATACTTAGTTAAGAATATTTCGAGAACTAATGCATAAAATGAAAAAACAATTACTGTGCTGAAATCAGTATAAAAATACCTTTCAAATGAGGTATCACTCACCCCATCTTCCCTATTCAAAATTTGGGGGTGAGGGTTGTAGTAGCAAGGGTTGAAGCGCTATGCGTCCGTAACCTACATCTTAAGTTGTCCCCCTCGAAACAGAAATCGACCTGTCCGAGCATTTCTATCGAAAAACTTTATTTCGTCTGTAATCTCATCTGTTTCGTTTTCAAATGGCCACCCTGTATATCTTTAAAATAATAATTTTCATCATTGATCCCATCTAGTTACTCGAGTTGATAGGAGTTACTTGAGCTGCTATAGCTTCTTTCTTATGGACGTTATGAAAAGTGCAACACAATTATGTTAGTATTTGGTGTTTAAATATATTTCATTACATCAAACCGTGATTTGAATATAAAATACATACTGCTTGCTTAGGAGCTTGACCTCCATCTGGACCTCCATTCACAAATTTCTTCTGTTCTGAGGTTTTCTGATTATTCATCATCTTCTGCAGAGCCTTGAATCGGCTCACTCGCATTGATATCCTTTTAGCCAAGTATCCCACAGTTGCGTATTCTGTAAAATGATTTGAATATACATTTATTGATCGAATTACAGGATTTGGTTAGGTTAGGTGTAACTATATCACAATATTTTTGGGAAATAATTTCATAAATATTAGGTCAATTGAAAAGTCCCGGTCTGATGCACAGATGGCGGTGCTAGTATTGAATCCATATTATTTTTAGTTAGTTTAAACGATATACTTGTCAAAATTTGACAGCAGTATGACAATTGGTTTGTGAGATATTGCGTTATGAGTGTAGCTACTTTGGTTATTTGAAAAAAGATGGAAAAAAAAAATTTCGTGTGCTGATAAAATATTGTTTTGAAGGGAAAAAATACAGTTGAAGCAAAATCTTGGCGTGATGAAGAGTTTCCGGGGTCTGTACCAGGAAAATCAACCATCCTTGTTTCGTATGCTGAGTTAAAACGTGGGGAAATGAGCACCGAAGACGGCGAACGCAGTGGACGCCCAAAAGAGGCTGTCACCGACGGAAAAATCGAAAAATTTCGACTGAAATCATAATTTCACTCCGGAGTCCAATCGACAGTCAGCTGAGTTAATTTAATGAAAAATCGATAGTTTTATCGCATTGATCCTTTAATTTTTAAAACACGACCCATTAATTTATAGAGGAAAGTCACCAAATATGGAATACCATTTTGTTTTTGGGATATAAAAAAAAAACTTCATATAAATTAAATCAGTTTAATGTTTTTACTTATCAGTCATACATTTATATGTAGTAATTAACAGCCTTTAATCAAATATATTAGTTATTAAAATCTAACACAAAAAACAAAATCACAAATGAGTAACCAAATATGGAATAGGTATCCATATAAGGGAAAAATTCTAGTAATTAAATAATAAAAAATTAATTTCTCAGAAACTTGACAACACAATAATAATAAAATTGAAAACCAGTAATTGGCAAGACGGTACACAATATAATAATACCGCAAAGTTCTAATGAATTTTAGGGAATAAGAATGGATAGAAAAAAACTCATTCCATGTGATCGTCTCAGTGGGAATATAGATCTGTATTGGACTGTATTAACCTCAGTATTAACCTTAATTCCCCATGACCGAGGTAGGTATGGCAGGTTTAACTTCCCGGTGGATTATTTTTTTAAATTTCGAAGTTTCATAAGTCCTTTGTATCAATGATTTGGATAATGAAACATAGTGTAAAATTTGCAGTGTTTTTTATCTCTTTGTTGTGCTTTCCCAAAATTTAATTCGTCGTGAAAAATGACTCTTTGATCTCATTATTTCGTGACAGAAATGAATGACACTGCCCATTCCAATATTATTTTTGGAGATAATTCCAAACGGTGTCTATTATCGTAACTTAGGCAACACACGCATTTGTTTCATTTTATCATTATAATCATTTTTCGTGCCAATTTTGTTGGCGTGCCATTCACGCAGTCAAGATATTGGTACAAAATTCGATAACCACGATAAAAGCGTTTACTGTTATTTTATTTTGTTATCGCGAGTTTCAATCTTAATTCTTTCATTCATGTTGAATTGGATATTGCAGTCTATTTTGAAAATCGACCTAGTTCGTTGCGAAATGAGCAGTTTTTAATGGTGACTGGTCATGAAGATTGCGAAACTTTGAGGAAATTGAAAAAAGAAAATAGGCGATTTCCGACAAAGTTCTATTCACGTGGCATGCATTCGAGTTTGTTTTCTTATCGGAACTGCATTGTGTCAGGCTGACGAAAAGTTTTTCTAGAACGATTTGAAACTTTGTAATTTACCCTCACTTATTCAGCTATTTTGCTTTTTTTTTTCAGCGTGAATTATGATGCATTGTGGGTGATTATTTTCGATAATAAATTTTACCCGTAAAGAGCAAGAGGCATTCAAGTGACCACTATGATTACGGTTGCAGCTATATATCCTTCTCTATAATATCTTCTCTATATCTTAGACCAATTGAAAAGTCCCTGGTCTGATGCACAGATGGCGGTGCTAGTATTAAATCCATAGTACCAACCTTCAAATGATACGTGTCAAAATTTGACAGCAGTCCTCCCATTAGTTTGTGAGATATTGCGTTGAGTGTAGTTACTTTTGTTATTTGAAAAAAGATGGAAAGAAAAGAATTTCTCGTGCTGATAAAATATTGCTTTTTGAAGGGAAGAAATACAGTTGAAGCAAAATCTTGGCTTGGTGAGGAATTTCCGGGGTCTGCACCAGGAAAATCAACCATCATTGATTGGTATGCTATGTTTAAACGTGGTGAAATGAGCACCGAAGATGGCAACGCAGTGGACGCCCAAAAGAGGTTGTCACCGACAAAAAAATGGTCACAAAATAATTTTGAATGACCGTAAAGTGAAGTTGATCGAGATAGCAGACATTATGAAGATATCATCTGAACGTGTACATCATATCATTCACGAATATTAGTTGGTACATGAGAAAGCTGTGTGCAAAATGGGTGCTGCGCGAGCTCACAATCGTGTTAATGATTCTGAGCAGTGGTTGAAGCTGTTTAGGTGCAATAAACCTGAATTTTAGCGTCGGTATGTGACAATGAATGAAACATGGCTCCATCATTTCACTCCCGAGTCCAATCGACAGTCAGCTGAGTGGACTGCACACGATGAACCGAATCCAAAGCGAGGAAAAACACAACAGTCAGCTGGCAAGGTTATGACATCAGTATTCTGGGATGCGCAAGGTATAATATTCAGTAATTACCTCCAAAAGTGCCAGACCATCAACAGCGATTATTATATAGCGTTATTGGATCGTTTAAAGGATGAAATCGTTAAAAAAACGGCCCCATTTGAAGAAAAAAAGGTGCTGTTTCATCAAGACAATGCGCCGTGTCACATATCAATGAAAACAATGGCAAAGTTGCATGAATTGGGCTTCGAATTGCTTCTGCATCCACTGTATTCGCCAGATCTGGCCCCTGCGACTTTTTCCTCTTCTCAGACCTCAAAAGAATGCTCGATGGAAAGAAATTTAGCGCCAATGGAGAAGGAATCGTCGAAACTAAGGCCTATTTTGAAGCGAAAGACAAATCGTACTACAAAATTGGTATCGAAAAGTTGGAAGATCCCTGTATCGCCCTCGAAGGCAACTATGTTGAATAATAAAATCGAATTTTGCCAAAAAAAATGTGTTTTACTGTGGTAGACCGGGGTCTTTTCAATTGGCCCGTCACAAAAATAATTTTGAACCGAACAAAAACCTGTTATTTCCCTTCAGTTACATTGTGAACACAATTGAATCGTGGTCCATTTTGCAGGGAAACGAAATAAATATTCGGTATGATTTATTAATAAATCGCATTTTCCAATGCTTTACGGCTGACTTTTGCGAAGCATCTTCAATATTTGATAGGGTTGTGGTCGGTTGCTTCTCGCAGTGTACATTCGAACGGAATAGTATCAATTTACCCTGTCTTCTTTATTCAAAGCGATGTTCTACAAGGGTGAATACTTATGAATAAAAGATTCGAAACTTGAGAAAGGTACATCGTATTTCGGAAATGTTCGTCTCAATATTTCAAATTGGCATTTTGGAGGCAAGTTCCCTGAAATACCGGCCGAATTGTCCCTGGAAGCGCCCTCCTCATTCTCTTTAATTCATAGCCGCAAATTGAAAGGATTTCGCGAAAATGTGTGACGGGATTCTCTAGGGATGAAATTCAGACGAAAAACTACATAGTTGAATTTGAAATTTGGGATTCTTGATGACAAAGAGCAAAGTAATTCAGAAGGTTCGGGATTATTCGAGAAACGAATGAATAATATTCATCGTTGACAACGTTTTGATTAAAATATTCTTTCTCTCTCTCTGAAGTATGATGTCTCCAACTTAATTTTTGTTCTTATCTCCAGTTGGAGGTTTTTCGTCCACAAAGAGGAAGAATCTCTTGTAATAGGAACAACATTGCTTCAGCGATTTTTTGAAATCTCACATTTTTTTACGCAGTCCATAGTCGTGTCTTACAACAGAGGAAAATGTTCCAATTTACGCATGCGCAGCACCTACTATATATTCAGTTGAAATTCCTATAGAACCACTTATATCCTAACCCAAATAACTATACCAAATCCCATTAAAATAGGCATAGATTTTGGAATAGTTATTTATAATACAAGTGCAGAAGGCATTGATATTCTTCCACGAGTTCAAAATTCAACAACGAGCCACGAAGTGGCGAGTTTTGGAATGAACGAGTGGTAGAATGAGCCTTCTGTACGAGTATTATACATTATTTTCTCTAATTCATTGCATTTTCATTGAAATTAATGAAATATTTCCATAAATATATCTTAGTGATTTTTGCATTGAAAAATGTTGGTTGGCAGAACTGATTTCTTTAAGGCAAATTGATGAATTGACAGATAAAGCCGTGGCGGAAAGTTCGGAGTACCAACACAGAATAATAAAATATAACCATGAAAACTGTGCGTTTCTGATATATTCTCGCACGATTTTGTTCTACAAGATGTGGAAGAATGAACGGAATAACCACAGAATTAGAGAAACTACTTTTCTCTAATTCTTCGCTGATTGGGCCCTTGAAATGCATCAAAATGATCCTGATTTTCATAGAAAAATCATCTTCAGGGATGAGGTACATTTTCACTTTGAAGGCTACCTTAATAAGCACAATCGTGGAATTTGGTGCTCGGGAAATACAAGAATGATTGTTGTAAAGCCTCTCCAACGTGTTTGGTATGGTTTTTTGGCTGAACAAAGTCAGAATTACTTCGAATATTTTCATTTAACTTGGGAATTTGAGACGAACCACTCGGTCCCGCTAAATCCATTTCATCTTCTGGTAGTAATTAAATATATTAACAAAATGAAGAATCGTATCGAAAAGAGATCACACTAACACGGAGACAAGATCACATGAGACAGTCGAGACACAGCAAAATACAACAAAGCGAAAACTAACCCGATTTCCCGCTTCCCGAATAGTGCAGAATGATTACAGTTTGCCTTGCAGCATCGGCATGCCTCAAATCTATTTTTAGAAGCCGCCTTCAAAGACTTAGGAATATTCTCGATTTTTCGCTGTGCCGATGTAGCTAAAGCGCTAAACAAGGAAGCGCGTTAGGCATGCCGCAGACCGTTTACTTCTTAAAGAGGAAGTGAGAAGAATATGAAGGGTGTTTTTTTAGAGCTATAGAACTTTAAATTGCAATAAAACAACTATGGATTATTCGATTGACATGAATTTTATTTATCCGCAAGATAATCTTGTGGCATTACATTTCAAATATGATTTCTCGCATATGACCGCCACGGCTGGCTCGGATGTAGTCCAATCTGGACGTCCAATTTTCGATGACTTTTTCCAACATTTGTGGCCGTATATCGGCAATAACACGGCGAATGTTGTCTTCCAAATGGTCAAGGGTTTGTGGCTTATCCGCATAGACCAATGACTTTACATAGCCCCACAGAAAGTAGTCTAGCGTTGTTAAATCACAAGATCTTGGAGGCCAATTCACAGGTCCAAAACGTGAAATTAGGCGGTCACCAAACATGTCTTTCAATAAATCGATTGTGGCACGAGCTGTGTTACATGTTGCGCCGTTTTGTTGGAACCACAGTTCCTGGACATCATGGTTGTTCAATTCAGGAATGAAAAAGTTAGCAATCATGGCTCTATACCGATCACCATTGACTGTAACGTTCTGGCCATCATCGTTTTCGAATAAGTACAGACCAATGATTCCACCAGCCCATAAAGCGCACCAAACAGTCAGTTTTTCTGGATGTAACGGTGTTTCGACATACACTTGAGGATTAGCTTCACTCCAAATGCGGCAGTTTTGTTTGTTGACGTAGCCATTCAACCAGAAGTGCGCTTCATCGCTAAACAAAATAAAATGGACGTAGTGCGCGATACGTATTCCGCACAGAACCATTATTTTCGAAATAAAATTGCACTATTTGCAAGCGTTGTTCAGGCGTGAGTCTATTCATGATGAATTGCCAAACCAAACTGAGAATAAATCACTTGACAGCTGTTAAATCGGTCGCCATCTTGAACAGTAATGCCAACTTATAGTTATATACCTCGAAAAAAACACCCTATACAAGAATCGTGAGATTGAGATGGATATTATGGAACAGAGACCCAGTGTCGTACCGAATGATGTGAAATTGAGGTTGAAATGAATCAATAAAATATTCGATTAATACCTGTAATTTCCAGAATTTATTTGGTGAGGCACGGCCTCACCAGCACTGATTAATTCGTGCTGCGAAGGGTGAATTTTTTAGGATCGAAGAACGATAAGGTATAAGCTTCACACATGGCATTTTTTGTCGATGAGCGATAAAGCGTTGAGGTCAATAACTGTTCCGATTGAATCACAATACGAATGTTACGTGAATTAAGTGTTTAGCGTCTACCTTCTCCAACCATAAATATCGAAACCATAAATCAGATTCGAACACCACCCCCTAAGCTCTGAAGGAAAATTACCTCCTTCGATAAAACATAATGTAGGAACGTTGTTCCATACCTCATGCCAAACATCCCATAATACAACTTGTGTACTGTGAATTCAAATCTTAGTTCTTGCACACACATGGGGCGTACAGGAGAGATCGATATTCTCCTAATGCGCTACAAAGCCGACATTGATACTGAATATGTAAAACTTTTGAAATGTTTGTACGTGGGAGATTTCACAAGTTCGTTGTTTGGCATACACGAGTGGAGTGATTGCTATATCAAGACACTCGAAAAGTATTTTGTTTTTCTTTATCGACTGGATTATGTGGAGAAATTTAATACCTCGATGCTTCCAAGGGGAAGGTCTCGTAATATTCACGGACATAAAAAATCTAATAAGAGCGAGGAAGGCGTCTTTATTACTTTTTCTCGTGGCAAGCAAGATTTTACGTGGAAACAATTCTTTTGTAATAATCGAAGGGACGCGTCTTGAAAGGTGCATTTATTAGGTTCTTCTTTTGTTTTGTTCAGAGATGATTTCCGGGATTCACTGCTAATTATTTAGGTGAATTTATTGTTTTCACTCCGAGAAATATTTTTTCCTTAAAAACTGAAAGATTGCGAAAAGGATGGTCTTTGTAATGAACTGAACGTAAACTCTACAAATTTCCCGAATTGTTCCACAGGGTGTTAAGAAATTGGACTACAAATACATGTTTTTTTTTTCACCCTGAATAAATTGAACTATCAACATTTTTGGAAAACTTTTCTGGAGTTTGTTTCAATACCATAGAATTTATTTTCAATTTCGCATAAAAACAATTGAAAGTCAACGAACTTCAGCAAAATTTTAGGTGGCCGAGTTTTTTTGCCAGTGAGTGTAGTAGGAATCCTTCAAAAATATAATTCCATTTAAAAAATATTATTATCACCTTATTCGTATTTCGGGGAATATACACTGCGCAAAAAAATTAACGCACATTATGGAAATCTCGAATTTATTCTACAACTGTAGGTGTTCTCAATGATAATTATTTTTATCAGAATTATGTATGCATATGTTATCCACTTTCAACGTTATTCTTCAATACATATGTTTTTTCCCAGCAGGAATAAAACAAGATGAGATTACCAGATTTTGAATGTATTGGCTCCATTCTGAAATCAGTTGTTCTCGATCAATTCTAGTGATCAATAGTTTTTCTTACGTTTGATTTTCTACACTCGATCGCTATGCAACGCGAAACACGCAATTTGACCCAAGAGGAATGTGCCCAAGCGGTAGTTGTGCGAGAAAAAAGGTTGGACATACACAAGAATTGCAGAAAGGTTTGGAGTTTCCCATACAATTGTGTCCAGAATGTTGCAGCAATTCAGGGAGATAGGTATGAATGTCCGAAGACCAGGACAGGGTAGACCACGGGTAACAACTGCCATTCAAGAACGTTACTTGAGAGTTTCTTCGTTGAGACAACGGTTTGCAACCGCTCGCCTCCTTCAAAATCAGCTTGAGCAAACTCATGGGGTGCAAATTAGCACTCAGACAATAAGAAATCGCCTCAGAGAATAATATGATTTAAGGCCTAGTGTCGCGGCAAGAGGCCCAGCTCTTACCCCAGCCCATCGAAGGGCGCGTTTGGATTTTGCGAGAGAGCATATCCATTGGGAAGAGGCTGATTGGGAAAGAGTTCTCTTCACAGATGAGTCTAGATTCTGCCTCTACCATTGTGATCGTCGATCACAATGGTAGAGTCCCTTGTATACAGACGTCCACATGAAAGATATGCTCAGTGCAATTTCCTGAATACTACTGGTTTCGGGGGAGAATCGATTATGGTATGGGGTGGAATATCTTTGACTGCTCGCACAGACCTAGTGGTCGTTGATAATGGAGCTATGAATGCTGATAGGTATATAAGGAACATTCTTGAAGAGCATGTAGTATATAAGGAACATTCTTGAAGAGCATGTAGTGCCATTTGTTCCATACATTGGTGAAAATTTCATTTTTATGGATGATAATGCCAGACCCCATCGTGCGCGCATCGTTCAGGAGTACCTTGAAGAGGTTAAAGTCTCTGGAATGGAATGGCCAGCAAGAAGTCCAGATCTCAACCCGATTGAGCAGGTTTGGGACAACCTCAATAGAAGGCTGAGAAGTTCAGAAAATCATCCAGCTACTCTTAATGACTTAGGAATCCAACTCAGAGAAATCTGGAAAGGATTAGATCAGAACATTTTAAGATCACTCATTTTGAGTATGAACCGTCGTTGCCGAGCTATAATTAACGCAAGGGGTAGAAATACCAAGTATTAAATCACTTATCAGCATTCCAGTATTTTGAAAATTGTTTATTTCTCTTCTTTCACTTAAGATTCGGTGAAATCCTGAATTTTTCTTCCATTTAATGTGTCTTGTTTCGTTCAGAACCTTCCCGAGAGAACATAAAAAATAAGTTATAAAGTCAATGTAGAGTCAACTTTCATTAAAATTGAGATTTTCAGAATGTGCGTTAATTTTTTTGCGTAGTGTATTTTGTTAAATTTTTTAATTTCAAGCCTTCAATACTAATCAATCAAATTCTGAAGCTAATAAAATTCACATTGCGTTCTTCTGAATATTTTAATGTTACTCACCCAACAGACTGGCAAACACCATGATGAAACAGGTTCCCAAGTAGACATCAATCGACTTGACGTACGATATCTTGGGTAGGGCAGCATTGGTAGACGACATCAAGGTGGTCATGGTAAGTACAGTGGTTACTCCCAAGGAAACTCTGGCAGGGGTAGCGTTACGATTCAGCCAGAAGCTTACCCAGGAGATGATGACGATTAGGCTTGAAGGAATGTAGATCTGGATGAGGTAGTAGCCCATAGAACGAACGAATTGGATTTCGCAGGCTAGACGTGAGTAGTTTCCTGAAAAAAATCGAGTGATAAATCGATGAAGAATTTAATGGTTGGATAGTGTAGGATAAGATTGAGAGTGGGGTGGATTGGCTTTTGAGAACTGCCACCATATACTCTTTCTTAATACACTGCTCTGTTAGACTTAGGAGATCGACGATAGTTGGTGCCTTGGAATTCACATCATGGCGATTGATTCTTGAACATTTCCATATTTTCCATATCTTCACCACAGAATTGACTCGTTACAAGGGTGATTTTCACGGACAGTACCTTATCAGCAGTCCCAGAATGAACTAAAAATTAACCCGTAGCAGCTGTAGGACCCACTTATGGTCAGCTATACCTTGTAATGTTTTTTTCCGAGTCTACAGAAGAGTTTAGATTCAGTAGATGATATTCTTGATATGATTTTCTCAGGTTTTTTGCCGAATATTATTCAAGCAGGATGATTTTCTTTTAATTTTCAGATGAGGAATTCGAATAATTCGTGTCCGACGAATATTTAGAAGGAACGAAACAACAAAATTGAAACAATCAGCATTGATGAAGATAACAATCCTTACAGCAAAGCTCGGTTGAATTCTCAGAATAATTGGCAATGTATTGGAAGATAATTATTCAGGTTAGATGAGACTTTCTCCTAAGAAGCACTTGGTTTTCTTTCAATGAAAAGAGGAATGTTCTATGCCAATTGAGGAATGGTCTATTTATTGACCATCTACAAATTTAGGAAAGGGATCAATTTTTTCAAGTGTTTAAAAAATTCACATTGCCCCCTTTGAACTGGATCAACCTGCATGCTGTAGGTTCACGTAAACAGCAGTTTTTTCATTCTTAACTTAATTGAATAAGGCCAAACGAGAATTCAGATGATGCAGGTATATTTTTTTCGACCTGTCAAGAGCATTCGATCTTTCATCCTACTCCATTGAAAGAAAACTTTTTCGGTATTGGATTGGGCGAAGTGTTTCTGAAACGAATCATTTGTTTCATAACTAATTGATACGTTTTTGTGAGAATTGATGAATGTAACCCATGAAAGAAAGCAAATCAAACAGTTACTCTGCCAACACTTTCCTGGGCATTGTGTGTCAAAGTTTAAATATAAAAATATGGAAAAAAACGTTTGAGTGACTAAATGGAAACAATGTAGTTTTAAGCAAGACATCAGACTCAGATGAGTTTACTGTAGAGATGCCAGGGCCGCCTGACATTACTTATTTTCTGATTGTGAATGCTTTGAAGACATCGATACTGTATTGAATTACATTATTTTCTCATGAAATCTGTAAAGCGTCTAGCAAAAGTTCATTAGTAAGTAAAATATAGCATCATATGCGTTATTGTACTTTCCTGCAGAGTTTATCCCTCTGTATAAGCAAACCATCAATTAGAATATGCGAAAACTCAGAAATTATTTCATGTAACTTTAGCATCTGATACCTCTAGAAATTGATCAGATAATAAGTAACATCTGGCTACCCTGAGATCTTGGACTCTTAGTCTAAGTAATTATTATTGGTGATAATAAGTAAGTGTAACTAAGAGGTTTGAAGGTCCACAGGGTTCTATGCTTGGACCGTTATTCTTTTCCTCATTTCAAAACGATTCGATGGATATCGATAGTCATTATCACAAACGAAAAAAAAAAATACAAAGGGGCGCATCAAACGCTTCAACTGACCAAATATCAGCTGCCTGTCGACATCCTTCACAATGAAGACACCAAGAGTTCTCGAACACCGTGATCATCAAAGACGCCATTAAAATATATCCCCCACCTCCCCTTTTGCGATGGGCCGCCCTCCAAACTTCGAAATTGAATTGAATTTCCAACCAAGTGTCACCGAGTGATAATTTCTACCTACCGATTCGTTTATCTTACCTGTTGTGAGGCTGATTTCTGAAGCCCTCTGTTTGTGCCCTAGAACTTTGAATTGCGGCAGCGACACTTCATTAGAAACACCTACCGAGTTGGGTCCCTCGTTCCATTTATAACGGATATCTCTCATTGTGTATCCAACTGAAAGAACAATACCGTTAGAATGTATGTCTGAATTAGTCACATTAAGTGGTAATTATCTGGAGAGTTGAACGTGTATGCACGTGACGTTCGTTTGGAATTTTTTTTAGTTAGGTTAGGTTGGAACCGTTGTTGCGATGATGGTTTGGCAAATTGGGATTCGTTGGCTGAACTGTCAATTTGACCTTTTTTCTTCTCTTGCTGGGGTGGTTGTTGTATTTTTCAGAGATACTGCAAATTTTGCACAATTGGCTGAATCTTTGAAAAAAAAATTGATTCGTTCGATGAACGGTAAACTTGATCTTTTTTCTTTCCTTGCTGGGGTGTTTGGTTATTACCATAGAGTAATAAAAATAGATAAAGGAATAAAATAAAACGAAGTAATTTCCACTATGTTATTTAATTGTTAGCAACAATTGTTTCGCCACACTGTGGCTTCATCAGGCTACATTTCTGAACTGATAAGAGTACAAAGGTTTTCGGAATCTTATATAGGGACAAAATTGACACAAAAATATTCGAAAGGGTATAAATTACAAAGTTATATTGGACCATTTACAGCCTGGGATTTCCAAACTATCGGAAGAAATTCAATAAAGGGGATGAGTTTACATCCGTTTGTTCGTTCAACAGAATATTTTGGGTATTATACCTGTTTATTTCCAGGGATTCTAAGAGTGTTAGTCTTAAGCTCTTGTTTTCTAAATGAAGAATTTTAAAGTTATTATTGAAGGTATGGTCCCATTCTTTTAAGTGATTCGCGTAGGTTGAAAACGAACTATCAGATGTATAACTCTTTTGGTGTTCCTTTATCCTTTTATTGAACGATCTTCCTGTTTGTCCAATATAAACCATAGGGCAATCATTACAGGTTAACTTGTAGACACCGGATTTAGTTTCTTTATCTGTTTTGTCTTTATTGTTTTTAATGAACATCTCTAAGTTGTTACTTGTTTTGAAGGATATTGTGTAATTGAATTTTGTTTTCAAGTATTTAGCAATCTTTTCAGAAATATTATTAACATAAGTTAACGAAAAAAATTTAGTATCAATACCATAATTTACCTTAGGGTATGTTAGACTCAAAGCTTGCTTTCTTTGTTTATTCCTCAAAATTTGATCAATAACATGTGGACTGTAACAGTTATTCACAGCTATTTGTTTAATTAAATTTAATTCTTTACAAAAATTAGCATGATTCATAGGTATATTGATTAATCTATGGATCATACAATTGTATGCAGCCATTTTTTGGTTTAACGGGTGGTTAGAAGTAGCATGGATGGTAGTATCAGTATGTGTAGGTTTTCTAAAAATACTGAAACTATGATAGTTATTATTTCTGGTAATTGTTAAATCAAGAAAGTTGAGAGAATTGTTATGTTCAATTTCAGAAGTGAATTTGATACTTGGGTGAATGTTATTGATAAATTCTGTGAACAAAGAAAGTTGTCTATTTGTACCTTTGAAGCAACATATAATATCGTCTACATATCTAAACCAATAAAGGAAATATTTTGTGTTATTGTTAGAGTGAATTTTGTTTTCTAAATTATTCATGAATATTTCTGCTAGGATTGGACTTAAAGGGTTACCCATAATCAAACCTTCATCAGACTTATAAATGGTTTCATTAAATTGAAAGTAATTTTGACTGAGGCATATTTGTAAGCAATTTAAAATGTCATTCATTATAATCGGATTTGTGTTATTGGTAACAAGTAATTCTTTTATTATTTTAATAGTT
The DNA here is from genome assembly GCF_914767665.1 of Harmonia axyridis. Lineage (NCBI taxonomy): Eukaryota > Metazoa > Arthropoda > Insecta > Coleoptera > Coccinellidae > Harmonia > Harmonia axyridis. The sequence goes on from NC_059503.1 coordinate 10,159,432, forward strand.
TCTGCTGGGGGAATGCTAGGAAATAAGTTCTGTACATCGAAAGAAACAAATTTAGATTTGTTAGGCAAATAAATATGTTTTATTTTCTCAATCAGTTCTAAACTATTTCTTATCGAGTATACAGAATTAAATTTTGTTTCTTTTTGTATAATTGTTATTAGAGCTCTTGATAATTTGATGCTTGGTGCTGAAATGAAAGAAACTATAGGTCTGATGGGGTTATTATCTTTATGAAGCTTTACTAAAGAATATAATTTTGGAATCTGTGGATTCATTAAAATAAGTTTGTGTGTTTGTTGATTTTGGAAAAGACTAACGGATTGATTTATTGTTTCTTTTATTATTTTTTGAAAAGAATTGGTTGGGTCTTTTTTCATAATTTTGAATTTTTTTGGATTTAAAAAGTCTAATGTTTTTTCAATATATTCTGATCTAGTTAGGGCGACAATACTGTTTCCTTTATCGGCTCGAGTAAAAACTAAATTATTTTCATTGCTTTTTGTTACAATTGACTTGACAATTTTTTGGTCAACTGTCGTAGGGCTGGGTATTATTTTTGTTTTTAATATGTTTTTGATGTTATGTTTGTCTGAATTTAAATTTGAGTGTCCTGATTTGGAGTATGATTGTAAAGCTAACTCTGAATCAATTGCTAAGTACTCTAAAGATTTATTTGAATTGTCTCTAAGATTATATTTAAATCCTTTTTCCAATAGTTTAGTTTCATTGGAATCGAATTTAACATTTGATAAATTAATAAATTTTGGAAAGAACTTATGAGTTGAGAACGAACTTAGATTTGTTTCTTTGGCTAAAGTTTTTTGTTTGTTATAAATAAGGTTTTTCAATTTTTTGTTTTGATTTAAAAAATTTTTATGAATAATGTTATTAATGTGTTCTCTAGTGTTCATATCAACAATATCGAATTCTAGAGGATGTAATCTACTAGTTAACTCTGAATGAATTACCTTTATATAAACATTATATATGTCTCTCTGGTGGTATTCTTTCTTCATATCATTCTTGAGCCATTTCTTCATTCCTTGTAATCTTCCTATCTTCGCTGCTGGACTCTTATTGTTTGTTCTCAAATTGATATATTTCGGGAACACATCTTGATGTAGACATTTGGAATAGAACCAAATGTTTTGTGTATTTTTTCTGCTTCTAAGTAGAAGTTTAAAATACCATCGGACCAAGAAGCTAATATCTGCTTCTAATAAATATTTAATGGATTCGGTCCTTACTTGGCGGAAATTCATTATAAATAAAATAAAACGAAGTAATTTCCACTATGTTAAGTGGAAATTACTTCGTTTTATTTTATTTATAATGAATTTCCGCCAAGTAAGGACCGAATCCATTAAATAGATAAAGGAAGTATACGCAATTTTTACTTGTCCCCAACATGGTTAGGTTACGTTGTCGGATTGTGATATATTTTCAAATCCACAATTTAACTATCATTATGAATGTATATTCTATTGAATGAAATATATTTATTTGAGTGATTCTCGATCAAATATGCAAATTTGGATATTTGTAATCCGATATTTTTTCCTAATTGTCGAATTTATAGTATGCAGAATATTTATTATTTTCTGTATCTACCTGCTGAAATCCAAGGTTTGGCAACTATTGCCCTCCTAGTGTCATCGGTTGTTTCACGTCGTTTGGCGCGCTTGAAGTTTGTTTCCTGAATTTCTGATATATTTAGGTATTCATCTCAATATATTTTGAGTTGATATGAAACGTTGATTAACTATGGGACATAAGAAGTGCGTTCTTTGTGGAGAAACTCGCGAATTGAGTGAAATATCGTATCACTCACATGTTTTCATTTCCGAGCGCTTCATGTTAAATTTGATAGTTCATGTTGGGGACCAAATTTGCTTACTAAAAATGACATATGCTCCCTCGATCTATGTATATTACCCTTTAGTTATTACAAAATCACTGCAAATTTGCTACAATGGCTTATCACTTCGAAAGCGCAATTGACGCATCATTGAAGGAGCGCTCAAAAGCTCCTGCTATCAAAGCTGATAGAGAAACAGTACGTTTCTCTTTGTTATCGATATTCTACTTTGATTTCTATGATCTCGACGACGCTATAAAAAAAGGATTACCACCACGTGGCTTTCCGAATATCAGTCGAACATTAGTTACCCATTCTTTTCACTCTGGCGCTCCTGCGATGCTTTTTCACCAAATTATGGTTTTACCTGATTTGTAATGATTTTTTTCAGTTAATTTTCACAAATAATTCAAAAATATTTCAGTGCTTTGTACATTGAATATATCATCAATTGTTTTGCGACAAACGAAAAGTTAGCAATATTTTTAGTGAATTGAACCTTCCGGCTTCAAAATTCGAAGATTACAAACATTGGTTTTTGTGTAAAAGAACTAATTGTGATGAAATTCCATATCGAAATTTAAAGAACGAGTGAGCTAAATTGCTAAATATTATTAGGAGTCTAATGATTGGTCTTCTGTTAGTCGAAACCACTGAAACCGTGAAAAAAAAATTCCAATTGATGCAAATCAAAGCAAAAGTGACACTTATGGACACAAGTGGTCTGGATCTATGAAGGCTGACGAAGTATGAAAGTAACGAGACATTGAAACCGTTGAGGTGTGAAATGTAGCATAATCGAATTTCCAACATCCCCTTAACTCAAGGACATAAGTTCGAATAATTCGAAAAGTATCATTTTGGAGTTCTGAAGGAGTGTTTTTCACAAGTCAACTCATGTTGAAAAATGAGGTCCTTCTTTCATAAAGTGCACCACTCGAATTAATGAAGTTCCAATTAGTGAATTGAATGCATACTTGTCACGTCACACTCTTGAGTAAAAACGTTACTTGAGGATACATTTTCCAACAGCCTTTTTTTATTCACCCCCTCAGAGGGGGTAATCGATTAACACTTGAGTTTCCTTATAGTTTGGAGTTGAGTAGACGACTAAGGGTGTTGTCGAATATTCAGAAAAATCTGCTTTGGATCGACATTGTTTGGGTCGTTTTCAAGTTGGGGTCAACATCCCCAAAGAAGATTATTTTCGGGATCATGAAGGGTGTTCAATTAATGATTCTGATATGCCTATTTATTTTGGGTAAGATCGTTAAAGGACAAAATCTAATCAAGGGATTCGTAAATATGGCTGTTTGAAATTTCCCAATTGTTTTTGAGCGACGCACACGGCTCCGATTCTTCAGATCGCACTTTCAGATCGCTCAAATTTCGCTATTACCAGACGAGAAGGTGCTTCACGACGACCCAAAAGTGCTTTAGTTTACTATTTACTATCCAAAATGTATCTTTGGGTGTTTTTTTTTTCGAGGTATTTAACTTTAACCCTTTCGAGCCTACAGGTACACATATGTACCAGCATAAGTTCGGCAGAAACAATTCGACAATTTTTCAATTCAAAACGGTACACATGTAAACCAGCTCGTAGTTTACCAGTGACGAAACAATCTCCCCCACTAAGGTCGTTTTTCGTCGTTTTCGTCGTTTTTCGCTTCATTGTTTACTCAGTGCCAAGAGTACGTTCTGTTGTTCTCGTTATTTTCGAAGGGAAAAAGTGCATTTTATTGCCAGAAAAGGGTGCTTTATCATTTTCAAAGGTTAGTTCATATTCTCATAGATATAAAGAACATTTCATGATGAATATCAGCAAAAACGATAAAATTGAGTTTTGGTACACATTTGTACCATTAGACCTGTAGTAGTATATTATCTTTCCCTCTTCGTAATTTCAGATGTCTCGCAAATCTCGAATCCATAAACTCTCTGCTAAAGCACTGGAACATTATGCTGAACATCTTTCGGATATTTCTGAATGTTTTTTATCACATGTGATATTTTTGTGAATAAAAAATGAAGAAAGTTTATTAGACAAAAATGCTGCTTCATCTATGTACCACAGTTTGAGTCGACTGGTAAATATATGTACCACATATCAAGGCGGATGGTACATAACAGCACTGTCACGTTGTAGACGGCTGGTACAAATATGTACCGCTGAGTTCACAGTGTTTGCAAAAAAAAAATTGTTTTGCGCTAAACTTCTTGATGGAAATACTTATCCTACTTTCCAATAAAAAACATACTAAGACTTACTCAAATTCAGAGAAAAAAAATTAGTCTCGAAAGGGTTAAGTTGGCATTACTGTTCAAGATGGCGACCGATTTAACAGCTGTCAAGTGATTTATTCTCAGTTTGGTTTGGCAATTCATCATGAATAGACTCACGCCTGAAGAACGCTTGCAAATAGTGCAATTTTATTTCGAAAATAATGGTTCTGTGCGGAATACGTATCGCGCACTACGTCCATTAGCGATGAAGCGCACTTCTGGTTGAATGACTACGTCAATCAACAAAACTGCCGCATTTGGATTGAAGCTTATCCTCAAGTGTATGTCGAAACACCGTTACATCCAGAAAAACTGACTGTTTGGTGCGCTTTATGGGCTGGTGGAATCATTGGTCCGTACTTCTTCAGAAACGATGATGGCCAGAACGATACAGTCAATGGTGATCGGTATAGAGCCATGATTACTAACTTTTTCATTCCTGAATTGAACAACCATGATGTCCAGGAGCTGTGGTTCCAACAAGACGGCGCAACATGTCACACAGCTCGTTCCACAATCGATTCATTGAAAGACACGTTTGGTGACCGCCTAATTTCACGTTTTGGACCTGTGAATTGGCCTCCAAGATCTTGTGATTTAACACCACTAGTTGACTTTCTGTGCAGGGGCTATGTAAAGTCATTGATCTATGCGGATAAGCCACAAACCCTTGACCATTTGGAAGACAACATTCGCCGTGTTATTGCCGATATACGGCCGCAAATGTTGGAAAAAGTGATCGAAAATTGGACGTCCAGATTGGACTACATCCGAGCCAGCCGTTGCGGTCATATGCCAGAAATCGTATTCAAAATGTAATGCCACAAGATTATCTTGCGGATAAATAAAATTCATGTCAATCGAATAATCCATCGTTGTTTTATTGCAATTTAAAGTTCTATAGCTCTAAAAAAAACACCCTTTATATAAAACCAGTAGTGGTTCCAGTAGGCATTTTTTTGAATGATTTCAAATTCATAATATAATTCGATAGAAGCTATACTCACAACTTTCTATCTCTATTTGACATAATTGACGATCCATCGGAAAGTATTGAAGATTCATCGGACAAGATGCAGTGATAGTTAACCTGAAAATAAAACGCAATTATCAGAAAGACATTTCGAACTTCCAACCCTAATCGGAGAGGGGTGTAAAACGATTTGTCTGTATATCCCTGTGGTTCTGGTGTTGGTCTTGACCTACATTCCCATAATTTCACAGTTAAACCTTAGTGCATAATATAATTACCAGTGTTCTATTAATACTTGGTATTCTATTTGTTTCTTTGGAATGAATTTCGAGTAGTGCAGTACCAAGATAATTGGTCTGGTAAGTTCTTCAAACAGCAATAAAACTAACAGTTATATCTGCTTTATTGATCTCTCATAAGGAACTTTAATTTGATGTGTTTCCAGATGGGATTATTCTAAGTTAGTTTCATCGTTGTGGAATAAACAGTCTAATTTTTAAGGTTCTGATCAATACTGATTATGTAAGACGATAATGTGAATATTTTTGATAATTGGTTGGTAATGAACTTTTGTAAACAGGGTGTCCCAAGTTCGACTAACGTTTTTGGAGAACTGGGACTTTTGGAATTCTGAAAATTGGGAGTATTATTATTATTATTATTATTATTATTATTATTATTATTAAAGAAATTACAGAGTAGAGGCAAAAGCCTATGAACTCAAAGAAAGGTGAAAAAATAGTTGAACATACTATATATACAGACAACAGTAACAGAACCAAGAACCAGTAACAAACACAAAATTAAGAGCATAAACCATAAACCGAATGTTCAGATGCGAAACCCATTTTCAAACCAGGCGTCAAGTCTGTTCTTGAAGGCGTTTACGGAAGGTGCATTCACGACGTCACCGGGGAGTCTATTCCATACACTGAACACTCTATTGGAAATGAAATATTCGCGGCACTTTGCACGAAAACTTTCACGCTCGAGTTTTAAACTGTGACCACGTAGATTGTTTGTGTTCATTTGGTATAAGTGTGAGATATCGGCACCGAACATTCCATGGAGCGCACGAAAGGTGATGATCAAATCCCCGCGCAGCCGTCGATCTTCCAGTGAAGACAGTCCCATCCTCTCCAACCTCTCCGGATACGATGGTCTCAAGACACCATAAGGCAGACGAGTCACTCTGCGCTGAAACCCCTCCAAGAGCATCAGATCGCCTCTGAGCCAAGGGTGCCAAACAGGACCGGCAAATTCTAAAATTGGCCTCAGGTATGTTTTATAAATCTGGCCTACGGTAGCGACATCACATCCCTGGAAAGATCTCTGTATAATAAAGAGGAGTCTCCTTGCTTTGTTCAGCGTTTTTGTTATGTGGCTTGACCAGGAGAGATCGCTGGTGATGGTCACACCCAAGTCAACATGTGCGGTGCAACCCTCCACTTCAAGGCCATCAATACAATAACTGTGTCGGGGATTGTTTGCACCGAGATAGAGAACACGACACTTTGACTGATTAAGAGGTATCAGCCAACGAGATGACCAGAGGGAAACCCTATTAAGATCCTCTTGGAGTCGTCCATAGCAAGTCACAGCCTCTCCGAAAAACTTGACATCGTCCGCATAGGATGCACTTGGTGAGACAATAGAAGAAGTCAGATCACTTACATATGCTATAAATAGAAGTGGTCCAAGTACCGACCCCTGAGGCACACCGCTAAGCACCTCCCTGGGCTCCGAATATGATTGTCCGACATTCACTGAGAATGTTCTGTTGGTCAAAAATCCCCTGATCCAGTTGAGGAGTGCACCACGAATGCCAAAACTTTCCACTTTATACAGCAAAAGAGATATTGGAACCTTATCAAAGGCCCTGGAGAAATCCAAATAAATAACATCAATAGGTATCTTTCTATTCAAGGCTGACGTCCATTTATCCAAACAAAATAATAAATTGGTGATTATGGATCGACCAGGGACAAATCCATGCTGTGAATCAGGAATTAGTCTGTGATTCAAGAGGAAAGATGTTAGCTGCTCAGAAATAACTCGCTCAAGAATTTTACAAACTATTGAAGTCAAACTTATTGGCCGATAATTGTCAGGATTGTGCCTGTCACCCTTCTTAAAAATTGGTTTGACCTTGGCCTCACGCCAGGGGGAGGGTAAATCACCAGAGGCAAGAGAAAAAGAGAATATGGACGCAAGAGGCACAGATAGACTAGTAGCACACTCCGACAAAAATTTGGCACTGATATTATCGGGACCAGGTGACGATGAGATCTTAAGCGATCTAAGTTGTCTTTCAACTTCTTCATGTGTGATCACGATTTCAGAAATGGATGACTCATTACGGGGAGTTGTCAGCGGCGGCATGGGGCCTACCGGCTCAGAAATAAAGGCGAGAGAGAAGCAAGATGCAAACGACTCCGCTGTCTCAATGGGACTGAGTAAATCACCATCCTCAGCAGATCGAATTGAAGGGGTGGACACCTTGCAGTTGAGACATTGGCGTGTGAACTTGAAAAATTTCTTTTTGTTGTTGGATGTCGTCAGGCTGTTAATGTAAGAAATTTTTTCCCTTTTAATTGACTGTGACAGAAAGTTGGACAACTGTCGATGCTGCTTAAATATAGCTTCACTCTTGCTTCGAAGGTATCGCCGCCAAAGGCTCTTTTTATACTTTATAGTTCGCAAAAGTTGATTGTTAATCCATGGTTTAAGTTTATCTTTAACAGTCTCCACGAATGTTGTGTTTTTGTCGATTGCACTACATATATAGTCAAAAAAGTTCTTCCACCGCTCATCAACACTGCCCCTGCCCAATACAGAATCCCAATCAACTGCGTCAAGAGCTCTTCTCACCTCTCTATAATCAATGACTTTGTGAGTCTCTCCCACGATATTGTTCTTCAGCGATGGAATTCTCAACTGAAGTTGAGTGCTCAAAACCAAGTGATCCGATTTTCCAAGTGGAGGACCATATCTGATATCTGATACCATGTCCGGGTCATTCGTAAATATTAAATCAGGACATGTAGGGGTCTGATTCGCCCTATAACGAGTGGGCTTTTCCACCAGCTGTTGTAGGTTGGAGTTAAACAGCATATCTATGAATAGAAAGGATGGAGAATTCGCAGATGGGAGTCGCGAAACTATGATATTATTCTATGATATATTCTCTACTAAACTAAAATTTTTAAAATTATGATATGATCAAGCAATCAATTCTGTCTTAGCTGTCTTATTTATTCAAGTAGTTTTCGAAAGATCAATAGAAAGGCTGAAAAAAAATTGAAATACGCGTAGTCACTATTTTGTTCATTGAATTCATTCTAACTTGAACCTACTTCACATTTTCGAAGTAAAAGAATGTGGAATTGCCGTAAATAAGAATTATTCATAGTGGAATTCAATAATTTTCAGTACCCATTACATCAAAACATAGCATGGCTGCAATGAGTACTCAATACATAGTCACACATGAAATTCGATCTTAAAGTTAATTCGAAACATGATCTGAATGCAAACATGATGTTGAATCAACACTCGTATGCGCCTAGTGCGTGTTGTGATCTACTAGACACGCAAATGGGAAAACACTTTTTAGTTTAAAGAGGTGGTACAGATATCACGTAATTGAGTGAACCTATTTGGATGAACATATCATTTTGAAAACGTAATCGAATGAATTGTAAAGATTATTATTTTCGAGTATCCGAAAATTGTTCAATTCAGAAATCAAAAATTATTTTTCTCTAATTCTGTGGTTATTCCGTTCATTCTTCCACATCTTGTAGAACAAAATCGTGCGAGAATATATCAGAAACGCACAGTTTTCATGGTTATATTTTATTATTCTATGTTGGTACTCCGAACTTTCTGCCACGGCTTTATCTGTCAATTCATCAATTTGCCTTGAAGAAATCAGTTCTGCCAACCAACATTTTTCAATGCAAAAATCACTAAAATATATTTATGGACATATTTCATTAATTTCAATGAAAATGCAATGAATTAGAGAAAATAATGTATAATACTCGTACAGAAGGCTTATTCTACCACTCGTTCATTCCAAAACTCGCCACTTCGTGGCTCGTTTTTGAATTTTGAACTCGTGGAAGAATATCATTGCCTTCTGCACTTGTATTATAAATAACTATTCTCCACCTTTGACATTAAAGCTGTATATAAATCAATTCTGAATTATTTCCTTGAACCATTTCTTTCACAAAATGCATTTCAGACCAGAATGTTTTGAAAACTTTGATCTCGTTTTCGCGTTGTGCCACACCCATTTCATTCTACTTTAATATTCTTTAAATTATTTGATTGAAGAAAATACTCACCGAATACTTCTGGTGATAGACCCTGAGTGATGAATCCTGATAAATTCATTCGAAGTAGTGGCCACGTGAAAATAAGACTGCTTCTCGTTTACGAAGAAGGTATCCGGCACCCAAATGTTCTTGATGAATTCTGATCCCACAGATAACGTTTCTACAGCTGGCTGTTTTCGAAAGGCCAATCTTGGGTCGGTCCAGAATTGTCGAAAGTAGAAATCCAACGTAAAATCCTGGAAAGGAGATGCACTGAAGATATCGGACGATTGTCTTTACTGTTCTAACGAATGCAAGGCACTTTCGAATGATGATTTACAACATGAAGTATGCGTTTGTGGCATGCAATGGGTCGCATGCTACTTTACGACAACTACACTAATACTAGCTATACAATACTATATTCTATTATGTATACTAATGGAGGCTAAAATCGTTTTAAATTTGGAAGGACCTGGCAGTAGATACATTGATTGATGTAGTGGAAATGATCAAAATTAGCAATTTTCAATTGGATTTTTCACGTCTTACACTCATAAGGTGAACCACAAAAGAAAAATTTTAGTTCTATTGAAATTCATGGAAAAATTCCTAAAAATAGTCGAAGCACCCAGTAAAAAAGTGACTTGTGGCTCCACTTACAAGGTCTTAAAAGACTTCATGAGTATAATACTGAATTCAACATATCCATTACCATAAATTTGAATGAAAATAAAATAAAAAATGGTTGTGGAATCTTTCCATGTAATATGGAAAACTGCAATTTAGGTTCGGTTTGTTTTTGATAATGATTCTTTAAGATTTTCGAAGGAATCCAATTTATGATTTGCACGACAAATTTTTGGATTCTTGTTCAGGCTAAATGTTTAGTGTATAGACTAAATTTGAGGTTTGTGGCTCGATGTACTCTAGGATTGTTGACAATGATGTATTGTGCCCGTTGAAATGTTTGGTTGAGTTACAGCAGATAGTTGTCTGAAAAAACATCTAAAATGAAATTACGATAATATAAAACCTAAGTGCCTTATTTTAAAAATAATCTCAAAACGCTTTGCAGGTTAAGTTTTTGGCTTATATTTCAATAGTAGATTTCTTCGTATGACGTATGTTATTTTTGTATAAAACAAACGATCTGGAAAATCTTCTATTGTAATACAATCGAAATAAATACTTACTCTCTATGTAGCCAGTATTTCCTTTCACACCAAACGTATTAAGTTGTAGTGTGTATTTTTCGTTAATGATAAAAAAACATGGTTGGAATGAAACACCAAATACCTGATGAATTGATGAGAATCGTGTTGAAACCAAAATGGGGGTTCTATTCGTAATGAAACATTGAATACCAATAAATTGATAATCATGCAACTCTGACGAAGACTACAGTCACTAAGCATTAAGCCATCTAAGTGTAGAGCTCATCTCGCAAAGACCTGTTAACTAATAAATGTAAAATTTAATGATACCGAACAATTATTCATGCCAAACAGCAGCATTTGCATAGGACCGTCGGAGGGATGATTAGAGATTCATATATCTATTAGTTAAATGGCGAATGCGAAATGTAGCCACATGCAGTTACTTATCTGCCTCCCAATGCATGGTGCAGATCGTGAATGCAGGTCTTTAGGATACACTTGACAGAGCTGGTTAAAAGGGACAGGTCAGATCACGTTTTATTAGTGACCTTAAATTCGATTTGGTTTTCCACGGGATTGTGTGCCCGGTTCGTATCCCTTCGCCTCCTTTGGAATGCTCAGAAACACCCTTGCGAATACAACCCTGCCCTTTTCGGACGTATCGGTGATGCTCTATATGCTCCCAAAGGAACTACGTCGAAATCGGATTAGAGCGAAATTTGTTGCCAATCAATAAACGTGACAACGTTCATTGAAACGGATTTTGTTCATTATTTTGTTATGACTGGTCGATTTGCTTTAACGCCACTGCAACCATACGCTTGAGGGGATGAACAACCACTTTTATTCAGAAGGAATGATGTGAGTCCGACATAAAAATATTAATAATCATGTAAGCATGATGTAAGTCTAAAAAATTTGGAAATATTTTCATACACAAGAATTTTCCATTGAGTCGCCGAGAAGAAAGAATTTGAACAGTTCATATAGAATTTCACAGTATTTTTCAAAAAATATTTCAGACACACTTTATTCAATGATCAAACTTCGGTTAATTTATGTTCGAGAGATATTTTGAATTCAGTTGCTCGTTTTACTGATGAAAAAACAAAAATTAATTAGATATTTTTCTGTTGATACAACTCCCGACATTTTACAACATTTAGGCTGCGTTTTCACTGGTAATACTCCCTCGCGAAAGTCACTTGGGCGAAATATACTCGATGCGAGTGAAATTTCGCACTACCCAATGCAGAGCGCAATCCTGCGCGAAAAATTGCGCGAGTCGGGCGAGCCCTCAGTTCTAATTTCTGTACAAAAAGGTAGGCTAAGCTTCTAGCTAATTTTCTTCCACTCATCTCCTCTCTAATTTCGATTGGAATAATTTTTGTTTTTTGGATTTCCACAAGAAGTTTCGGTTTTTGTTGAGCTGGATGACCTGCAAGTCGTCTAAGGGAACCAAGAATATATCTTCGAGAAGTTGTGATTGAACAATAAAACTTGAACCAAAGACACATGAAGAACACCCGATAGGATTTCCAAAATGTATAAATGATAACCTACTAATATTATGTAAGCATACGAAATTTTTTTACAATATCAAACAGTTTTAGTTCATGATTTTTTCTATTCAGTTTTTGAGTAGAAATGTCAATGTTATTTTCACACAATATATCGACACTGATAATATGTATTGTTGGTTTGCTACTTTTAGGCTAACTATTTAGTTCATGTGTTAAATATGTGGTCTGTTGTCTTTATGGTTGTTGACCAGGAGGTACAATAACCGTCACAATGTTATAGAGATCGTAGTTCTTGATCGACCAAAAAGTCTGTAAGATATCCTAGAGTGAAGTAACACGTTAAATATAGAGTAGAATGAATTATATCGGTCTTATTTCAAAAATAATCTCATAGTACCATATTTATGATGAAATACTCGAGATACCTATAAACCTATTTGAAATTGTAGAGGCATTCATCTCACTGTTTGTAGGTTGAAGTGGCGATAAGGTAGACACAATTTTTCTCAATCACCTGGAATTTTAATATAGGGATAATTTTTCTTGGGACACCCTGTATAGAGTGGGGAGACATAGAGCATAAGCGATACATTTATACTTCGACACGATAAAACATTAAGTTGGGCCATGCACGCAGTTCCAGTATTCAAGACTGCGATTTGTTCAAATATTAGCTATATATAGCGAACATTATGCTTCAGATACCACGATGGAGAATCACAGACAATGAGTAAACAATTAAACATCCCGAAGGTTCATTATTACATTCAATACACCTCAAATCATTTTTTGAAGCTGTCTATTCTCATAGCTGGTTATGTAAAGAGGCATTCATTAAGTGTACAGATAAAATTTCTTGTCAAGACAATATTCAGACTTTGTAAGAGAAATTATATACAACATTAATTATTTGATGGTATTTCTCGCAACTGAAGAATCAGATTTAAATAGGTATGACAGTTTAGAATATACAAACACAACACAACTTACCGGCAGTCATATATTGAAGACAATTTTCTGGAAAATAATGTCACAATAATTTACAAGCTGTTTGAAATGATCAGGGGTCATATTGTGAATCTTGATATTGAAATTAACCACACTGAATTATGATATTGACCATAAGGCTGTACAAGGTGCATCACGACTAGCTGCAACATTACAAGAGGATCTTTAATAAAAGCTAGGAGAAATTTAGAAAAAATAATTGCTAAAAGGATGAAATTTTTTTGGTTTTTTTTCTGGAAATAATAATAGAAATGAATCTTTGGCAGGCAATAAACATATTGCGTCTTTTTTGAAAGTTTCAAATATTCCTCAATTGCATTCTTTAGGTTGTCCAGGCTCCTTGAATATTTAGAATCTCGGCTTTGAGATAAATTCACAAATATAAACCACAGTGGCTCAAATCTTATCGGAAACTTATGAAGTTGTAACATCATGTTGTTGACACCAGACACTCTCTAGATCATCCCTAGACTGAATTCCATGACGTTTTCATGAAAATCCCTATAGACAAGACAGTATACCAATCTTTCACTTTTGGAATGTATTCTTTAATATGGGAGCTTGCCGTGGTGCACCCTGTATATCTGTAATATTTGAGAATTTGGACACAATTTCTGATCATATATTGTTAACGTGAACGGGCTGAATAGCCTTGTTGGACCCTTCTTATGGGAGTCATTGAAAATTAAAACTATTTCAAATCTACCACCCTATTCCTTAAAAGTGTTTCAATTCTCTTTGATTAATCTAATACATTGTCTGTATTTCTTATCTCTTTCCAACCAGCTGTGAGATAAAGACATAAGTACACGAGACAAAAATACAAATAGGTAGATACCATCATAACCTCGGAGACTGAGCTGATACTGAGGACGTACATGGTCACCCCCACCTCGACAGGCGGGCCTGCAATGTTAAACAAGTAAGTCCATCCGAGAAAACCAAATCAAACTCCTGATTCAACGAATGGACGTGACACCACTCGCTTAACAAGTCCCGAAGTTGAAAATGAACTTTTCGCCAATCGGAATTGGTCCAAGAAGTTGTTGACTCGCACGACCACTTGCCGTCATATAATTGACTAAGTGTTTAATGAAAAGTCATTGTTTGGGTTCAGCTCGAAGTTTGTCTTTCTGATCCGAAACTGAAAACTTGTACAGGAAACAGGGGAAATAATTTTCTGTTTCTAGATTTCAGAATGTCAGGATTGACATGACAATGACTTTCCATTGATTTCAAGAAGTTTTATTTGTGGTGAAAGTTTATCCTTATCTTCTATGAAGCTGGAAGAAGTCTTTTTATCAATTTTTCTTAATCATCACTGGAAGTTTATGAATTATACTGATTCTAGAATAATACTACTAAAAGAGGGTTGCCATTCCTTATTAACATTGTCACATTTGATTCGACAACTCTTTGAGATGAAATCCAATGAATTAATCTTCAAGGTACATAATTATACATATAGGCGTAAAACTTTGCTTCCGCCATTTTTTCCGGAATTCGAGGCTTTATTGTGAAAAACTGGGGTCGAGCGATGGCATGCAGTAAAATCGTGCAGAAATCCCTTCCGTCTTTTCCTCACAAGCAGCTGTTCACAAACAAACAAACGCCGTTCAACATCTCTCGGCTTCAACTCGTACGGCACCCAATTTCCTTGTTTCTGAATTATTCCCATGACTTTCAGGCTTTTCGAAATGGCTTGTTGCATCACTCCCAATGATTCTGCCAATACTTGTTGCGTTTGACACGAGTCTTGATCAAGTAATGCCTCCCATTCTGCAACTTCGAAAATCTTCTCCCCTCTGGTCTTCGACGTCAGAATCAACGTTCTTGAATCGTTGAAAACACTTTCGGCAAGTTCTTTCACTAATAGCTGCCTCACCACATGTATTTGAGAGCATCCGATGAGCCTCAGCCGCAGATTTCTCAAAACTTCCCGCAAATGACGAAAATTTGGCACAAATCGACTAATATTTCGATGGCTTTATGTTTACAAATACCTAAGATTTTTGTATGACATCTACGATCTATTTATTTCGACTCCACTTACCGCTACAGCCATACATATATTGCAAAACGGCGGAAGCAAAGTTGTACACCTCCTCTATATGTAACAAAATTGAATCATATTTGTTCATATTCAACTTTTTTTCATACCAACAACAATATGGCACCCTCTGGGAGTTGTGATTATTTTGATAATCAGTATAAAAATATGTGAGGGAAAAGAAAGATCTCCGAATATATTCTCGAAATGAGTCCCTGGTTGCGCCATTTGAAAAGTTCCCTTCGCAAGACTTCCCAAACAGATGATGTCACGTCACTTTCGTTACCCTCAACCTGCCCACCTGCTCGATCCATGCATATTCGAGCTTGAAAACAGGAGATACACTAGGTATATCATTGTCCATCTTAGATATATACCATCTGGACCTCAGACAGAGAACTGATGCTCAGCACGTACATTGTAACTCCCACCTCTACAGGGGAGCCTGCAAGCCAATAACCACAACATAACAACAATCCGACAACCCCCAGACCGCCAAGCTCTGGGGAGGACATGCGGAAACTTGTCACTAAGTGTATTCTAACAATTTCTGAGCGTAAGATCCAGAGAAAAACAGACAAGTGTACTCTTATTTGTCACGACGCCTCAGAGTTCCATGACCTACTCCAAACTCCAGAAGATGCACTTGTGCCAGCCTGACCAAATAGGTTCCAAGGTTGGCCTTTGATGATTGATAGTGAAGTGTGCTCTCTCAACCTTGGTGAAGACAGGAAACTGTCCAGAATTGAAAGGTTTTGGGAAACTACGATATTCCAATCGTCACCAAGTGAATGGAGTTATCAGCAGACCAAGGAACATTGTGCTAAGTTAGTGTGAAGCCTGTTTGTGCTTCATTGCAGCATTTGGAGGCTGATGATAAAAGCAAATATTTGCAAATTGGTGCTATTCGGTCAGACCAGACAGAAGTGTAGCTTCAGATCTTCATTCTAAAGAACAATCTATCAATCTTGATCAACTTTTTGACTGAATTGTAGGCATGGAACCCTTTAGTGTAAAAATTGATAGCAATCGGCTTTGATTTGGTTATCCCATCTGTTATTTCGTTCGATCTGAGCTCCATTTTTATGTTAGTATGAAGTTAGGTACCATTTTAACTTCTGAAAGTGAGCTTATGCTCAAGACGTACATGGTGACTCCAACTACAACTGGTGGACCTGAAATAATGTTTACCAAGCCGATTTATAAACTTATTCAAGCAGTGCGGGATACATTGTGATCCTTTCATTTATTGACTGAGAATTTTCGGTGCCAATGTTGTCATAAAAATGTTACCTAATTTCTACGGTAATGATGGCTATACATACTTAGAGTGGAAAGTAAGAATTCTATCGAAAGAGGTCTATATTCTAATTTTGAGTCGAGAGTTCTCTGAAACGATTCTGTAGATATATAGTATGTTACAATTTTTGCTGAATAGAAAAATGTTTTTTCAATAACCATGTTTCATGTTGAGTTGAAGTTGTTGATTGTAGGTATCAAGTTCAAGTATCTTTCTTGTTATATACACTGCGCAAAAGAATTAACGCACATTATGGAAATATCAAATTTATTCTACAACTGAAGGTGTTCTCAATGATAATTATTTTTATCAAAATTATGCATGCATATGTTATCCACTTTCAACGTTTTTCTTCAATGCAGATGTTTTTTCCCAGCAGGAATAAAAGAAGATGAGATTATCAGATTTTGAATGTATTGGCTCCATTCTGAAATCAGTTGTTCTAGATCAATTCTAGTGATCAATAGTTTTTCTTTCGTTTGATTGTCTACACTCGATCGCTATGCAACGCGAAACACGCAATTTGACCCAAGAGGAATATGCCCAAGCGGTAGTTTTGCGAGAAGAAGGGTGGACATACACAAGAATTGCAGAAAGGTTTGGAGTTTCCCATACAAGTGTGTCCAGAATGTTGCAGCGATTCAGGGAGACAGGTATGAATGTCCGAAGACCAGGACAGGGTAGACCATTCAAGAACGTTACTTGAGAGTTTCTTCGTTGAGACAACGGTTTGCAACCGCTCGCCTCCTTCAAAATCAGCTTGAGCAAACTCATATGGTGCAAATTAGCACTCAGACAACAAGAAATCGCCTCAGAGAATATGATTTAAGGCCTCGTGTCGCGGTAAGAGGCCCAGCTCTTACCCCAGCCCATCGAAGGGCGCGTTTCGATTTTGCAAGAGAGCATATCCATTGGGAAGAGGCTGATTGGGAAAGAGTTCTCTTCACAGAATCGCTGCAATATTCTCGACACACTTGTATGGGAAACTCCAAACCTTTCTGCAATTCTTGTGTATGTCCACCCTTCTTCTCGCAAAACTACCGCTTGGGCACATTCCTCTTGGGTCAAATTGCGTGTTTCGCGATGCATAGCGATCGAGTGTAGAAAATCAAACGATAGAAAAACTATTGATCACTAGAATTGATGGAGAGCAACTGATTTCAGAATGGAGCCAATACATTCAAAATCTGATAATCTCATCTTTTTTTATTCCTGCTGGGAAAAAACATCTGTATTGAAGAAAAACGTTGAAAGTGGATAACATATGCATGCATAATTCTGATAAAAATAATTATCATTGAGAACACCTTCAGTTGAAGAATAAGTTTGAGATTTCCATAATGTGCGTTAATTTTTTTGCGCAGTGTATTTTCGATCCTCCTAAATTTATGATAATCATTTCTACAAAGTACCTATTCATAGGATTGACTACCTTAAATAGGTAAGTATTTTTGGGAAGTATGAAAATAATTATCTTCATATGTATTACTACAGTCATTTATGAATGAATCAATATAATGCTATTTAGAATAATTTTCTGTTAGTAAAGCGTATTAACATTTACATATCATGTAAAATTGAATAAACGATAGAAATTTCATGTTATTTCGAAAGGTCAAACGAACATAGAATTAATTTCAATAAAAATTAATTTGGACGAGGTAACCTATTATAGGAGCAATTTATATGGAAATGAAATTATGTTGTATATGTTCGATTAGCCGTTCTATATTAATTCAATAAACAGTGAAAACTTCGGTATTCATAACATTCGTAGGTCCCGTTGTGAACAACGTTTTCGAATGGACTCATTTATTTGATGTTTGATATTTTCCATCACGATTTTTGATGGCATGATTTGCACTTCAGTGAAGTGTGAAAAAATATCAGTGTACAAAAATTGACGGCCAAAGAGGCCATTTATATGATACATGCATTATTCCGAAATAAATATCATGAATATTTGAGGTTAATGACCGTAGTAGTCGATGCCTTCAACGAAATAAAAAAAACAATATATCATGAATAGGACCTAGCATTTTTATTGATATACCTTGTTAATGACGCATAAAAAGAAGTTGATACATTAATTTTCCGATTCCCTCAAAATTAAGAAAAGGTTCAGATCGAAAAAAATTAAAAATAAAAATTTTGGTTTCCGATTTCGGATGATTTTGACATTTGTCAATTTTCAACCCGCTTTGGTCCAACTCAAAAGAGAAAAATAATCCTTAAAAAAATTGAAATGCGACTTTGTTAGACCTAACATTAAAAATCAGAAAATTTGAGAATTTCGTCCTATTCATCTCATTTTTCTCTCGTGTTGAACATCCATTTCAGATTGCACTAAAATTGCTATGAATGAGTACTGATGTATCAGGCTTTTCTATGAATTACAGCACTGGATTGTGTAAATTTGGAAGGATTTAATTGCTTCTCGATCTTATGGTCTATTGTGTCCCAATCAGAGCATTAGTCTTCGTAGTCTACAGAGTTCTAATGAACTTTTTTAATATCTGAGATAGTTTCCTTTCTTTTACAAATCTCTTATCCAAGCTTCTGCTTCCTCTCCGCAGAATCTGCTTTCGTCGTTTCCTTCTAGATTCAATCTCATTAGATGTTCCCCAGGCAGCAATGTCCTGTAAGGAATCCACTGAGGAGGTGTAGCATATTCTTGCTAAGATCTAGATACTTCTTAGATCTCGCTTTATCAACGTTTCGAAGGAACTTTTTGAAATGATCCAATCCAGGAAGATTCCGAAAAAGTGTTTCTCTTTCAGTTTTTTCCTTCTCCAGAAACTCTTTCTTTTATGTTCATTTGCCTATACCATAGAAAGGTTCCGGCCAATGATAGGAGTTTGTGCTTCTTTTCTGGCAAGTGTGTTGGCATCTTCATTTCCTTTAATTCCCGAATGATCGGGAACCAAGACTGAACAGACCTTTTTATTCTTGCCTATTTCGTTGTACCATCTGAGAATCAATGATATGTGAGCTCAATGTAACGATTGCAGCTTGCCTGTCACTGGTTTTGGTGAAATAATTTAACAACTTCTAGACATTGTTGAAGCTTGAATCTTTTCATGATTGAAAGACATAACCTACTGAACGCGAATGACATGAGAAATGTCAAAAATAATAAACGGTGTTGCCATTTTGAATGGAAAATCCCTATAGAAATTCCTTATCAAAAGCGTCCAATTCGGCCCACCCTGTGCATGAATCTCTCGAAACCCAGCATCGATCTCCATAACCATCTCCATTAATTCTAGCCGATATAAATTTTATAGAACTGATAGTCAGGAAACCGTACAACACGGAAAAACTAACTTCTAAGAAAATCGAGAAATCCGAATAGATGGAAATCTCGAGGAAGTACGAAGTTGTACACCCACATGACGTATTTTCACGTACCACTAATGATCTACTTGATGTCTTGCTATTTCTCCCACACAGAAATAATAAGAATATATTCGTATTATCAAACCGGAACATCTAAATGAGGTTTTCATGCTGAGCTTGGGGCGTCTGAAAACTCTGAAGTGAAATTAATTTGGAATTAATAACCATGTCTTGCCTACCTATGTGGGTAACCTTAGATTTATAATGAGGGTAGATACAGTTACCGTGAAATTGCGATCCAAATTTCAATAAGCATGCGAAACGAATATTTTCCTCGAATTGAAAAAGATTGCCAGATCTGTTCATGGCGCTGAATAGTTTTCTTGCACGTTATTCGATATGATATCTGGCAGTTTCGACTTTTTCGTCTATAACTTTCTGCTAGGTTATTTACCACCTCGATGTGGGGAAGTCGGAAATGTCGCTATTATTTTTAAATCAATGGTGGATGTTATTTTCGACCGCTTAGCTAACCTTATAAACTTTACAGTTACCCCGATATTATACGATGAATGATGATAAGACCTATGTATATTAATTCGGTGATCTTTAATGAAGATTAGAATAGAAGTTGTTGTCCAACCAAGATTAAACGCGCACACTCCATAAACAACTGATATGCTAACCTCAGTTTTTAAAAAGTCCTTTATGCAAGCAGTTGTTATCATTTTCAACATTTTAATTATTGACAACGGAACCACACAAAGTGAAAATGTAAGTCGACAACTCTAGTCAAAACACGATATTTTTCTAACATGTTTCCTCACTTTCTTAATTTATATGTTTGTAAAGATTTTAAAAATAAGATTTTAACTTTTAATGTTGTAATTTCGTGCATCTGTATTTGATTGTAGTTCTTGTTGTTCCATTTCAGAGCCCTGATGAAGACTTTGAAATAAAGTCGAAACTAGTTGGCCTTTTTTACAGAAAGTTGGTTTTGTGAATAAATCCCTGACCTAGAAACCTGTTAAAGATCACCGAATTTACAGTTACCACTGATTTTTCATTCTTCAAATATATCTTCAGGTGTTTTCTGGAGAAAACCACTAGAAATATCACTAATTATAAGTTTAAATATGAATGACCCTAAAAACCATAACAGGCCAATTGAAAAGTCCCCGGTCTACCATAGAAAACCCATTTTTTTGGCAAAATTCGATTTTATTATTCAACATAGTTGCCTTCGAGGGCGATACAGCGATTATAGCGATATTTCAAATTTTCGATACCATTTTTGTAATGCGATTTGTCTTTCGCTCCAAAATAGGCCTCAGTTTCGGCGATTACTTCTTCATTGGTACTAAATTTTTTCCAGCTAACATTTTTTTGAGGTCTGAGAACAGGAAAAATCGCTGGGGGCCAGATCTGGCAAATACGGTGGATGCAGAAGCAATTCAAATCCCAATTCGAGCTATTTTACCGTTGTTTTAATTGATTCGTGACATCGCATTGTCTTTATGAAACAGCACTTTTTTTTTCAAACGGGGCCGTTTTTTCATCCTTTAAACGATCCAATAACGCTATATATCATAATAATCGCTGTTGATGGTTTGGCCCTTTTGAAGGTGATAAGTGAATATTATACCATGCGCATCCCAGAATACTAATGCCATAACCTTGCCAGCTGACTGTTGTTCTTCCTCGCTTTGGATTCGGTTCATCGTGTGGAGTCCACTCAGCTGACTGTCGATTGGACTCCGGAGTGAAATGATAGAGCCATGTTTCATCCATAGTCACATATTGACGCAAACATTCAGTTTTATTGCACTTAAACAGCTTCAAACACTGCTCAGAATCATAACACGTTGTTGCTTTTGATCGATTGTGAGCTCGTGCGACACACATTTTTCTCATGTACTAATATTCGTGAATGATATGATCTATACGTTCAGATGATATTTTCACAATGTCTGCCATCTCGATCAACTTCACTTTACGGTCATTCAAAATTATTTTGTGAACTTTTTTTGATTTTTTTGTCGGTGACAGATTTTTTCGTCGTTGGGCGTCCACTGCGTTCGCCGTCTTCAGTGCTCATTCCACCACGTTTAAACTTAGCATACCAATCACTGATGTTTCATTTTTTTTGCATCTTTTTCAAATAACAAAAGTAGCTACACTCACGACGCAATATCTCACAAACTAATGGTCGGACTGCTGTCAACTTTTGAAACGTTTCGTTTGAAGGATGGTGCTAACTAAAAATCAGATGGATTTAATACTAGCACCGCCATCTGTGCATCAGACCGGGGACTTTTCAATTGGTCTAATATAGGTTCGGAATTATGATCTCTTAGAATGATTAGAAACCTAGAGCTTTTTTTTTAAATCGAACTTCTCAAAAAGAACATCATTAAAATGAAATGAACCTCCCTTGTGAATTTATGTGTTTTTGTTATTTTTAATATAAATTTGAGTAGTCATTTGTAGTTTTAGAGTCGTGATGAAGACTTCAAAATAAAGTTGAAACTTGTTGGCCTCTGTTCGAAAAAGTTGTTTCTGTAAAGAAAATATTAACCTAGAAACATTTGAGAATTATTCGCCACCCTGCTTTATATACAGTGTGTTATGTTTTTCTAAGAAACGCTGAGGCATTTCAATTTTTTTTTTGATGGGTACATCTGGAGATTGCAAAAACGTGGATGTACTCTTACTTCCTTTTAAGATTCTTGAGTTAAATACTAATAATACTGAGCACAAAACATTTTACAAATCAGAAAAAAAACAACTTCTGGCAGCTCTGGGATCATGCTTTAAAAGGTTAATTCCGGCGCATAAAATGCCAAAAATATCTCCTCGAATCGATTTAAAATCTCCGCCGGAGCAAATCATGACGTCACCGCTTCATTCTTATCCCGGGAAAAAAAGATGTTCAGCGATCCGTGTAGCTCAAAATTGGGATGACAATTTCAATTAATTTCGGAATATTGAAACAATAACTAACTAATGAGTACGAAATTGGAAATGATTGATGAGGTGCTCGTTCGGAGTAACTGTCGCAGCGAAATTTGGTAAAATTTATCGAGCATTCTGGCAATGAAGGGCTTTCTTTAATGTCGCAGAAGAGATGGGGAAATACAGTCCCCCCCCTTCCGGGAACCATCGTTGTTTCATTATTCCAGTTATGTCTAGTCGGATCTTCAATTTGACAAGGAAACAATAGCGCAACTTGATATTTGTTTTGATCGATATTATTTTAGATACCTCTCATTTTTTTTGGGATTCTTAATGATGAAACTAAGATGCATAGAAAACTTGGTGTGTCTTCTCATACCTGTAAAACGGCAGATTTTTTAGATTTATACCTACTTGATTTCGAGAGATCGCGTTCGTTTCAGATGGCGCATACATCGTTTATATTTTTTTATATTTCTCTCGATTCTCGGATCTCGTGACCTTTGAGTAGAGAATAATAATATTTTTTATTCTATGCTCGTGACAATCTTCAATACTCTGTCATTATAATTAATTCATTTCATTAAAAATTCGATAGGAATAGAATTTTAATTTATTGTGAAAGTTTGTAAAGTCTAAAATCAGTATTTCATTTTTGAACGGCAGTTAATATGTCAAAAAGTCTGAAACAAAATCGAATCAGTACACACACCAGGGATTCTATGCATCTTAGATGAAACCCACACAACTTCAACTCAAACAAGAATGAACCAAGATCCTGCTATAATAAAAATTTACATTATAATGATTTGATTCATCAAGTCTGGAATATTTGGCAAATACTCAATTACTTAAGCAATTAGGGATTCATCAACTCAAGTAGCTTAACATTTTGACCAACTACTTGACTGGAAAATCAATATCGTGAAACATTACATACTTGATCTTGGCTTATTTTGATTTTAGATATTTATTGCTTGACTCGATATCAAGCTACTTGATATTACTTGAGCTTGATATGGACGCGTCGCACGGCATACATTTCTGCAATCTCGTGCGCGTTTAAACTAAATAAGGAGATTCCTCGAGTGCCGATAGATTGAAGCAGTCGCCAGTGTGACTTTATTAATAATTTTCTCACATTTATATGAAATCTGTTGGTAGATTTTGGTAGTTTCAAAAATATCTTTCCAAACTTGGTCAAAATGGCCAAGGTTTTTTTATCAACGCCAGCATCTTCAGCTCCTGTTGAAAGTAAATTTCCTGGAGCTGCTCTTACAGTTACAAAAACCCGCAAAAGTCTAGGCGACAAATCTATAAGATGTCTCATGTGTTTTAGATCCTGGATGGAAAATTATGAAATCAAGCAAAGCCTGGAGGTTTCTCAATATTAAGAAACCTTATTTTTGTATTATTTTTTATTTTGTTATTATATAATTCATGTTTCTATTTCAAAAAAGTTGATATTTTCGGTTCTTTTATACAATGAGTTTGATAAATAAAAGTGTTTTTTGCAAGGTTCCTTCTTTTTCATCATTTTTTTTATTGATATGACACTACACAATAAAACTGCTAAAAATCAAGTAGCTGGATATAATTCGAGTACTTGATAACTAAATACTTGACTTGAGATGGAAAACTACTTGACTTGAGCTTAACTTGAAATTAAGTCAAGCTGAAGCCAAGCCGTGAATCCCTATAAACAATAAATATCAACTATCGAGATCTGTAAAATAAATCTCCACCTTCTTCTTGCAGTTAATAAACTTAGGAACATATTCATAAAAATATTAATTTAGGTTCAATTAAAATTATTACCTTTCATCCGACCAGCAAATGCCTCAACCGAATGTATAATTCGAAAATTCATTTTCAGAGAACTCTTCGACTTGAAACGCTTCATTCATTTCAAAGAGGTTGGAATAAAAAAAAAGTTGGGACACCGGGAGAGCATGGACTTCAAAATAATTATTTAATATATTCATGCATTTTCTATGGATCGTATTCCTTCAGGAGTTCTTGGAGCGACGCAACTGCCAACTGAATGAAAGTATATTTCTAAAGTTGGAGTGTAAATCAAGTTTAACTAGTGCAACATCAAAAAATTAATTGAATTCTTCTTAATTCGGAATGTGCCTGGATTTTCAACGAGGAATGACATTGCTTAAGAAGATGAACTAACCTTGGTCGAATTACGGGAATAAGCAATAAGCCTTGCCATAGAAAATTGAGGAACTCTTCTTTTACCAAATCGCCTTCTCGCTCTTATATGGCTGAACTGGGACTTCGAATGGAATAAAATTGTCTTTAGTGATGAATCAAGAATCTATTTGGACATGCATAATGGCTGTTTAAGTGTGAGAAGAAAAGATCCTCAATTTTCTGTACAAAGGCATAAAAGACCACATATATCCAGAATTACTTTGGCCCATTTTAAAGACAATCAGGTCGATTTCTTGGTTTGGCCTCCTAGACCTTCAGATCTGTCACTCATTGAACACATTATGGGATGAAGATCACTATGTTTACCTCCACAGACTTTGGCACTTCGCCACGATGTTCAGGGTGATTCAAATTCGATGTCTTATGATGAGATCTCCCACAACACTTAGAGAAAGTGTTTTTTGCGAGACTAAAGAAACTAAAAATGATTTCATTTTTCATGCGTTCCTCGAAAAAGGAATTCTAAAATGGGCCATCCATTTTTCTCTCACCGATGTAGTTCCGAAGATAGTTAGACATCAGATGTGGACCACCCTAAACAACTAGCCTGAGATGATATATCTCTAGAGGAAATCCATCATTTTATTAGGAGTATACTCAGACGTATTTCTGAGCGTATAATATATTGTATGGAGGCTCAACATATTATTAATTTTCTACTTTTTGTCGAATGGTTGAATTCTTCCAAAGTTCTGATCAATTATGAATCTAACTCCTTAGAGACGTGTATAGCAAAAATTTTTTATTACTGTGTGTTCTTTTTTCTATGCCACTTTTGTCCATATGCACCGTATGCAATCGAGCCAAGCTTATACATTAAGCAAGCTTAATTTTCAAATTACGTATGCACCGTTACTTTTATGTCTGATGAGCTCTTCTAAATTCAAACCCTCGGCATTGGTGTTTTTTGTGAGCGTCTATTCTTCAATTATATGACTCTATGGAACACAGTAACCATGCCAACACAAAACGAAAACCTAGCTTGTACTAGCTATAAGCTTGTTGACATAATTGTTGAGTTGACTCAGCTTAACTTGAGCTAGCTTTCATAAGCTAGGCTTTGATTGAAAACGGTGCATATGAACATTAGTATACAATATGTCCCTGAATTGGAGGTAAAAATGGAAATGAGAAATTCCTTGGATGAGTTTAATAATAGAAAGTCCTATAAACATGGACTACTTTTTTGTGATGACTATACCATTTTATCGAATATTTATGGATCATTGCTACATATTGGGAAAATAAACAAAAAAACTAAAATTAATTTATTCATCACAGCTAACTGATTGAATTTTTATGATTTGAATTTTCCTGAGAATTTCGAGAGAATTGTTTGAAAATCTTTCTCGAAATACGACAAAACTACAAGAAACCAAAAAGTTGACTATTAGATAACAGTTTTTATTCACATTTTTTCAAATACCATTAGACCACCAAAAAAAATTTCTGGAGGAAAAACTGGGCACTGATCTAAAAATATGTAAATGTCAACTCAACTTAACTCAAATTGAAATAACTGAACTATTTCAAAATTTCATTTGAATATCTTATGTTTTACAGATGCTATGAAAAAAAAAACTTTAACACCCTGTATCTCGAAAACAAAGCGTTTCCAGGCCCATATCTACAGGATGTTTCCTTTTTAAAATAACCCAAGGAATCTCTCATTTTCGTTTGTACCTACCTCTAATTTAGGAACACTCTGTACTTCTCAGTACGATTTGATCAATAAGAAAATGTTTGAAGATTTTGGACTGAATAAGTTATCGCCTATTGGCATTCTTGAAACTCCCAAAGACTTGTAGTGACTCTGTATGCCCAAGAGATGGCGGTATGAGTTTCGCGTCAAACTTAATTCGACCCCGGCGGGTTTATAGGGTTCGCCGTGTTGCAGCAGAGCCACCTCTCACCCGAAGGTGTGAGAGGGTGTGTCTTGGGAAGAGATCGCTGGATTGCCTAACTCATTTATTTATTTATTTATTTATTTATTTATATCCCAACAGACCACAAAGGTCTCATTACAAGGATAAAAAGGTAATGAGTCCACCAGCGATCTCGACTCGAGAACATCTCGCCAAAAACCTAATTAAAAGATAAAATACGTTCATCATAAATAAAAAAAAAAATCATCGATTTCTTTCAACGAAATATCGTGATAAATTCGAAAAGCGTTAAAAACCGTGACACTATCGTCAAACGTTTGGCAGTCCCGTCACTCCAGGATCCGTCCATGCGGGTTGGAAGGAAGTGAGAACGAAAGATTCCGCTTGTCCGTCCAGAGGCCAGATGCAGAATGGCGGTCTGGAGGAGAGAAGCTGGCTCGCCAGCACTGGGAGGGACACCCTTCCCAGTTATCGATCCCAGGTCCCGAACTGACAATCGGGGGTCCCCGCATTCAGATGATAAATATATTAATAACTGGATGTATGTGTGTTTGTGTATACGTTACTGTAAATACGTAAAATGGGTTAGTTACCACTTTGTATACCCATCCGGTATGAATAGAAAGAGCACTCAGCCCGTCTCTAGGACATGTTCATGTTCGCGAGGTCTTTGAAGTGAGTCGCAGCGCACTCACTGCTGTGCTGAGTGACGGTTCTTTCGATATTTTATCTCGCCGGGAATTTTATTGCGATGTTTTTATTATGTCGATCGGGATTTAAATGTTTGTGATTTTTTTTTTTGGTCGATGGATACTTTAGAATGTTACGAATTAGGTTTTTTTAGAGGTAAATGTGGTTTTTTTTTGTCGGAAAAAAAATTCCATATTAGACATGAATCTTGGAGGACGTGTTAGTATGCCTCATTTGCTGCCGTGTGATTTTTAAAAGATTTCTCACCTTACTCCATTTCTCGTAAATTTTTGTCTACGTTGACAAAATTTTATCATAATTTCGGATTATTTTCGTGGCCAGCGAGAAGTCCGGATCTAAGACCGTTAGAATAGAGGAAGCTGTGAGAGGATTGAGATTAAATTTCAGGCGGAAAGTAAGAACTGAAGAAATAATAAAGAGGGCACGTGCTTGTATTAGGAATGGTGGAGGTCATTTCAAATATCATTTATGAATCAATTTTCTACTGAAATTTTGAGTTTGACTGCAATAAAAAAATATGTAATTTATTACTTTATTTTCTTTGCTTCTTTTCCCTTTCAAATAAAAATCTGCTGATACAAAACTAGTGCCTGCATTCTAACGAAAACTTTTTTATGAAATAAAGAAGAAATTTGGAAAGTTTTTGAAATAATTCTGTCATATATGAATGAATACAGTTGCAGGCAAATTTATATTAGAAATTTCTCTTTTATCTTCTTTATATATCCACTTTCAAATCATACTTATACTTATTTCACATCTGGTACTGCTTTTTTCGTACATATCATATCCTTTTCTGATAAATAATCCAAAATTCGAATCAAACTTGGTCAACGTAGAAAAAATTGACGAAAACTGAAGTAAGGTGAGAAATTTTCAAAAAACACAAGAACAAGATTTGTTGATTTTGGGTTATCAATAAATATGGCTCAATCGACAGTAAATGAGTGATACTACCACCTCGTTCAAAGTTCACGTAATTTCGAAACACCCAATAAGAATTTTACAATTTTACATGGTTAAAGTAAAAGTTTAAGGAACTTTTCTGAAATTGGGTGTGATTGTGACAATTCTTAGGTCAAATGGAAAATAAAAATTGCAGTTATTATATTTCCATTTTTTAATTATATGAATTGAAATTGTTTTGCTTTTCATAAGCTTCTACAGAATTTACATTAAAATGGAGATACAAACGAAAATGACAGGTTCCTTGGATTTTAAGGAATAATAGTCGTATAAACATGAGCCCGCAAACACTTTGTTTTGGAGATACATACAGGGTGCTTAGGTTCGACGTTTTTTTCAAATTCTTATCTCATAGCACTTTTCCTTCACAAGATATTCTAATTTGAAGTTTTCATCTTGTGTTATGCTAATTTTGAATGCAAATCTACAGGATTAAATTTTTTCTGGAACGATGCTTCTTTCCTTCAGGTTTTTTTTTTGGAACACTGATAGTTTAGAAAAATGTGGAAAGAAACTTTGGTCCTGTACTACACTTCTCGGTTTCTTGTAGTAATCCTCAGGAAAATTAAAATTATTATAAAGAACCAGTTAGTAAGCTTATAATGATAAGATTTGGCCCTTATTCACTCAATCAGTAGCGAAGATTAATGAATAATCGATAGGCTAGTATAATCATCACAAAAAGTACGACTACAAGAAACATTCTGTATCTCGAAAACAAAACGTTTATCATGTTTATAGGACTTCTTTTCAAAATTATCTAAGGAATCTCTCATTTTTTTTTGTATCTCCAATTTAGGAACACCTCCCGTATACACAAATTGGTGAATGCGCCAGTCCCACATATTGAATAAGCATTTTTAAGTTAGTACAAAATGGGATAAAAGTTGTCTAGAGAACGTTCTCGTATGCTTTCGTTATATGAATTTCAAATCCATGAGTTTCTATTAAATTTCTCTCTGTATTAATGAATGAGCACTTATTTTGATAGAACAATTTAAAATTTTCTGAACGTTGGCATAAAAATTTTGAAAAAATACAACACATTTTTGCCATTATAACCATTTAAAATTGTATCATTCATACTGAAAAATCCTATAGTTTCCGTTTCGCTACCAACTCACAAAAAATTAATAGCTTTCCTTTCTTATTGAAATCATCAACCTTATCTTCGAAGCAATAATGCAAAAAACGAAACCTGCTTGTATTCCAACCTGGGAAATCGATTCTCGTTCCGGAAATCGTTTACGAGAAATCGAATTCTCATATGGAAATTGGATATACCCCATCTGTTTAAATGAATGCATATCGTGACTTCCTCAAAGGATTTTTTTCAATCGGTAGGTGGATGAAGAGTTAACGTTAACGTCATTGCGTGCGTTGAAACATTGCACGTTATCAGACATCAGAATATGAATCGTGCAGAACATCAAGTTGAACAGAAAATACGAAATGTCTGCAGGGAATGTGCCTACACTTAATTGTTAACATTCTGCAAGATTTACTAGTGCCAATTGAGTAAAAGTATATTATCCAGGACAATTTTTGATATAATATTATATTATTCTGAATAACCTGCACTTTCGAATATGTTAATTTTATACCGGGTGGTTCAAAAGTCTGGAAATGGTGAATTTATTTCGCGCATAGGCGGAAAATCGGAATTCTGATACTGGGGTTTTCAGTAATTTTGCCCGAGGAATCGAATGGGCTCATTAGATTTTGGACCCAAAAGGACCTTATACGAAATATGAGGCCCAACTTTGAAATTTCAAATGCAAATCCATCTTTTTTATTGCAGATTCGGAGTCAGCTGGAAATTTTACATCCGAATTGGTTGAAACCAACAGTTTTTCGTCTTTTTTTGGGCCCTATGCTGAGTTTTTTGTTCAAAAATCCCTGGGCGTTCATTCATATCAGGATGCAGAAATTCATATTCTTATACTGAGGTTCTCAGTAATTTTTCTAGTTGAATCGATTGAGCCCATCAGATTTTGGGTACGAAAGGGCGAGATAAGAAACCCAACTTTGAAATCTGCTATAAAAAAGATTGATTTGCATTTGAAATTTCAAAGTTATCTCGTATAAGGCCCTTTTGCACCCAAAATCTGATGGACTCGAACGATTCAACGAGATAAATTACTAAGGACCTCAGTATCAGAATATAAATTTTTGTATCCTGATCTGCATGAACGCCCCAAGATTTTTGAACAAAAAACGCTGCAAAGGGCCAAAAATGAACGAAAAAATGTCGGTTTCAACCAATTCGGATGTAAAATTTCCCGCTGAATACGAATTTGCAATAAAAAAGATGGGTTTGTATTTGAATTTTTGAAATTTGGCCTCATATCTTGTATAAGGCCGTTTTGGGTCCAAAATATGATGGGCCCATTCGATTCCTCGGGCGGAATTACTAAAGACTCCAGTATCAGAATTCCGATTTTCCACCGGTGCCCGAAATAAATTCACCGTTTCCAGACTTTTGAACCACCCGGTATACTCGTTTTTACAACCAAGAGAAAGAACAAAATCATACAAAACTGCCCAAATCAATAGAACGTCTAATAAATCGAAAAACTCATCGAATCTACAATCTTAAATCTAGCACATCTGTTTCACTGATTTCCACTTAAGACTTGTCGTTAACCGATACTCTGTTTTTGTCCACAGAGGTAACAACCCTACCAAGGAAAGTCATAGATCTTTTGTGAAACAAGATTACTCAGATTAAATAACAATTTTTGAAAATTTATTTTTATCTCTCGATTGATAGTGACTCTAATCAGGTCAAAGGAGTTTATTTAATAAAATGTCAAATTATTGTGTAAAACCTAAGAACCTAAACCCACTCATTAACTTCCCTAGTTCATCAGTTCGGATAAGGTAACTATAGTATTTCCACTGGAATGAAATGAAGCTTGTTCGTTTTAATTGGTAAAAGCTCATTGGCATAACGCTCCGAATTTACCATTCCAATTACCAAACGAAAATCTGTAACGCCTGCTATTGAAACATCTCATGACATTGAAATTAGGAGAAGTAACAACTAAATTTCAGTTCATCGCATGTTTTATTCATGGTATACAAATAAAGTGGTAATTCCCCCATTTTATCAAAGCACAGCCGTATATACGTAAAGGTGCGCTACACTCAGTGGACAGAAAGAGTAATACGAGCTTGCGGTGGAATTTCTTCGACTCAGTTTTGAGAATTTTAAGAACATTTCTCTAATTCTGTCTCAAATCCGTTCATTTTTGTAGAACAAAATCGTTTCAAACAAATTTCATGGTTATATTTCATTATTATATGTTGGTACTCGGAAGTCAGATTTGTGATATAGAAAACAGTTCTGTCAACCAAGATTTTTCAATGCAAAAATCACTAAACGATATTCATGGATATATTCCATTAATTTCAATGAAAAATCAATGAATTAAAATTGTTAACAGAAATCATTATTAAAAATGAAAATTCGAATAGAAATTTGATACGAACAAATTTGGATAACCAATTGTGAGAACCCTCGATTCCATATAGTTTCATTAGGATTTACTTAGAAAATATGAAAATTCTTCGTAAACGAAAATAATTTTCACGTCGACTTGACTTGGGTCATAGAATCCACGCAAACCACGCCTACCGTTGACAGCTCATGTTCTCGAGAATTAATTTGAAGAAAGAATTGAAAGAATATTTACTAAGTCTAAACTGAAAAGTGGTAAACAATATCTCTATAAAGTAATAAAAGACATATTACATAATTTATTTTTCAGGAATACCCTTAATTCTTATAAAATCTAATAATGAGATAAGAGGATATTGCTTTTCATATCTATAGCTATCCAGTCCAAGCGCAAAACACATTCTGGTTGTGAAAACCATCTAGGAAAATGAAATTAAAAGGAGGAGGATAACATTTTACAGCGTATATAATATGGATATAAGTAAATATTCACGTGGATTATTTCACTCAAAGGTACAAATGAATTAGATAGAATTTACTTTCAAATCTGAAAATATTTGGAAGTTCTTGACTATTATGTATGAAAATTTCACTGTTCACGGATCAGAGGCCCTCAAATTCAACAATGTTTTCTACTCCCCTACAGAAAGTTACCAATCACATATCACCTGGCTATTTTAAGCACTTTGCAACGTGAAACTGGCGCTTTACTTCACCGTAAACAGAAAGCACGATCAACAACCAACAGGGTAGCATCTGTAGAGTGAATTGCACGGTGAATAACCAATAAATAAAACCTTTAGTGGTTGTCAAGGCGATCAGCCCGCGTAGCCGATAACCTTTTGACGTTTCCTAATTGTGACGTGATTTGCTACCAGTTTTTGGATTTGCCTAAGTTTTTATGGAAATGATAGCGGTCGAAAAAAAGTATAGTACACAACTTGAGTTGTAAGACAATAACGCACTTCTAGAATTAATTTTTCTAGTCGTGCATAATATGCTTCTTACAATTTTTGTTATGTAATATAAATATTCTAATATTGTCCTTCTCGAATAGATCTCATAGTACTCTTTCTGCTCGCCAAGTGTACTCGCATAATGCGTAGTGTGTTAAGTGTTCCAGAAAGTAGCTGCTTAAGCCAAATTACTCACCTCCGTAGTTCGGCCTTACTCTTTTGTCGTAGCTCACGCTGAACGAGTCCAAGATAGCCGAGATGTTCACGTCACCCAGGTAACTCCCCCCTGGTGGAGTCCTGCGAAAAAAGAGGGACGTTGATTAGTTTTTATGTGTGGCACGTTGCCGATCGGGGCCATCAACTCTCGGCGTTCAAATTCGATCTTTGGGAGGGGGAAAAAGAGAGCGAGAGAGAGGGAATTCCTTGAAGGATGGATGTATCTCGGTATCTTTTGGGAATCAATCCGTATACGTGGATTAATTCGTGATGAAAAATTCATGGCCAGGATATTTGGGAGGCTTTCAGGAAACAATAAGCGAATACAATATGAGATATGACAAAAAATATCGGGAGGATCTGATGGGGTGGGGGGGATTCCTTTGATCGGGAGAAAGGTAGGTATGGTACGATGCTGTTTGTATTTCTGATACGTCTTTTGGAGACGACATTCCGAAATTTTCGTAATGAAGGTATTTCTCTTCTTTTTTACCTAACCTAACGTAACACAACCTTAACTAATCGAAAAATATTAGAATGAAATCAAATAAAAACAATAAACCAGCAAAATATATTTCTTGTTTGGGAGAAAACAGTTGTATTCGAAGTCAATCAGTTTTTCAGCGAATAACGAGAGTTGTAATATCGAGAATATTCCGTGGAATATGCCAGGACCTCCAAGGTCTCAGTTTGACCGGACAAGAATAGTAGCCCTACATCAAGAAGCTTTGTCAAACCACCAGATTGCGCAACGTTTGAATATTCCACGGTCTTCAGTAATAAGGCGCATAGTGGCCCTGATCCTGGAAACCAACAGAGTTGCCTTGAGACCTGTACCTAGTCCACCCAGAGTAACATCTGCAAAGAAATACCATTATATCGTAAATTTTACTAGAAGGAATCGAACGGTATCTGTAACAGCTCTTCGAAGTAATTTTTTGAGGACCTACTGACGGGTATTTTCTACCAGTACCATAAGAAGACGGTTGCATTCCCCAGATTTAAGATCAAGAAGACCTTTAAGAGTACCTCAGCCATCACCTGGACATAGAGCTACCCATCGGCAATGGACAGAACACCACCAAGACTGTCTTCAACCAAAACGGCGCA
Organism: Harmonia axyridis; assembly: GCF_914767665.1. NCBI lineage: Eukaryota > Metazoa > Arthropoda > Insecta > Coleoptera > Coccinellidae > Harmonia > Harmonia axyridis. Next base: position 10,193,740 of record NC_059503.1, read on the forward strand.
ACGTACTTTTTTTGGACGAGTCACGATTCGGTTTACAAAGTGATAATCGACGAGAAAGGATTTGGATAGATCCAGGCAGACTAGATCGACTCAATTTCGCCTGGGAAGTTGTGCCCTTTCAAGACGGTTCAATAATGTGCTGGGGGGTATAATGTTTAGTCGTACCCTTGTTATTATCGTTTAACGAACAATGACTGGTGCCATCTACGTAGGAAACATCATTGAACCAATCATTGTTCTTCTGCGCAATGATTTGGAGATAATTTCATTTATCAGGATGATAACATCCAACCACATCGCAGACGAAGGGTTTAAAACGTTCTTCAAGAGAACAATATCCAGAGAATGAACTGGCCAGCAAACTCACCAGACATGAATTCAATTGAGCACGTATGAGATTACTTAGGGAGAACAATATCCAGTCGCCAAAATCCACCTACAACTTTTCAGGAATTGAGTTTAGCCCTTCGGGCAGAATGGAACGATATGACTGAAAATTTCATTAATGACTTGATTCGTGGAGAGCCTAGGCGTATTGGGCAGTTGATTGAAAGAAGAGGTATTAATAAGGACTATTGAATTGGATTCAGTTGTGGAGCAACTATAATTAATCAGGAATAAATAATCGATAAATTTAGATTTTTTCTCATTTTTCTTATTTTGTTTTATTCTGTATAAAGCAAAGAGTAACAAACAAAGATTTTTTATCAAAATTATTGCAGTTGAAATATAGGAAAATATTCATCCCAGCTCCATATTATTTCTTGAGAAACCTAGGGGTATGTATATAATAAAAAGGATTTCGATTAATAATTCATAATTCGAATGTTTTTAATTTCAACAAATCGTTATCGTTACGTGAAAGTTGTAGATGAATGAATTTCCCCACCGCCTTTTTTTATTCCAGCGAAAACCTCGATTGCGAGCAGGTCTAAAATAAACAGATCTCCAAGGATTTCAAGAGATGATTGTTGGAAACCCCTCGCATCCATAACGAACGATTCATTTCATTAAATCAGTCCCGAATGGATATATCCAGTTGTTTTTTTTTTTCCTGCCGCCTAATTCATTTGGCGAATATAATAAGACCATTGTTGAGCAATTTATGTCGGAGTAAAACTTTACGCCTTTTTTTTACGATCACCATCCTACAAATGCATTTTCCCGAGTGAATGAGACTATAAATCATAAGAGCTATAATTTCAATATAATCTCGTGTTACTTCGCTTCTGCTACTCCGTTAAGAAAAACTGAGGACCAAACAATGTATAGAAGGGAGGTCGATAATAATGTAATGATCGGGTAAGGGGCATACGTAGTTACATTAGGGGTAAGTGATTCCTCAGGAATCACTTACATTTAATGTAGTACGCTTTTCATATACACTGTGTCCGTAATGTATGGAACAAATACATTTTTAGCTAAACAGACCATTTTAAGAAATAATCCTGAAACACGTCGATTTTTTATTTTAATTTACCGTATTTTAAAATAATAATCTAATATACAGTGTGAATTACTTTCGAGTAATGACGTCACCGTCATTTTTTTTAAATGGAAGAGCCCATTTTGTCTCAATTTTCCGATTGCTCTAGCTGAGCTGATTCCAAAAATGTATCACATGTTGATTCCAATTGGTACAGGGTGGACAAAAATACAATAGTTTTGTGTGTGCTCATAAAGTAACGCGTAACATTCTTCATTAGTTGAATTAACAATATTATCCAAAATACTTATTGTCTAGCGGCAATTGGTTTGAATGTAACACCCTGTAGTTACATTAGGGGTAAGTGATTCCTCAGGAATCACTTACATTTAATGTAGTACGCTTTTTAAATAAACTGTGTCCGTAAAGTATGGAACAAATACATTTTCAGCTAAACAGACCATTTAAAAAAATAATCCTGAAACACGTCGATTTTTTATTTTAATTTACCGTATTTTAAAATAATAATCTAATATACAGTGTGAATTACTTTCAAGTAATGACGTCACCGTCATTTTTTTTTAATGGAACACCCCCATTTTGTCTGAATTTTCCGATTACTCTATGCTGAGCTGATTCCAAAAATGTATCACATGTTGATTCCAATTGGTACAGGGTGGACAAAAATACAATAGTTTTGTGTGTGCTTATAAAGTAACGCGTAACATTCTTCATTAGTTAAATTAACAATATTATCAAGAATACTTATTGTCTAGCGGCAATTGGTTTGAATGTAACACCCTGTAGTTTGTTACATTTTTAAATTAATAAAAATGTATAAAAATAAGAAATAATTTCTTTTATACTCTGTCTGCAAGACCACAAGTACCAAATATGTTTGGAAACAGCTCATTTTTATTGATCTAAAAATTTAACAAACTACAGGGTGTTACATTCAACCCAATTGCCGCTAGACAATAAGTATTTTTGATAATATTGTTAATTTAATTAATAAAAAATGTTACGCGTTACTTTATGGACACACACAAAACTATTGTATTTTTGTCCACCCTGTACCAATTGGAATCAATATGTGATACATTTTTGCAATCAGCACAGCTAGAGTAATCGGAAAATTGAGACAAAATGGGGGTGTTCCATTTAAAAAAATGACGGTGACATTATTACTCGAAAGTGATTCACCCTGTATATAAGATTATTATTTTAAAATACGGTAAATTAAAATAAAAAATCGACGTGTTTCAGGATTATTTCCTAGAATGGTCTGTTTAGATAAAAATTAATTTGTTCCATACTTTACGGACACAGTGTATATCCTCAAATGAAAAACACGAAACATTTTACATTGTTTATTATTTTCTCCTCTCTTATAAAGTATTCAAATCATTTAAATAATTAATAGTCAATTATACACCAGGAAATGCACTATATTTTCCTTTTGTAGTCCTAGACGGAAACTATAGAGGGCGCTATTTGAAGCGCCCTCTAGTTTTCACTGATGAGTGCGTAGTTGGGTCGTGAAAAAAATAGTATACACATCTTGGGAAAGCTTTGGCTTTCCCGAAATGTGTATACTGTTTTTTGTGAATGATAGATATAATAAATGTTTAACGCGGCCAGTAGGTAAAAACACTTTTGTAAGATTGCCGATCAAAATAACAGATTAGCCGATTCATCTTCCTACAAAGAACACTGCTTTCGGAGCTCATCAACTTATTTGCTAGCCGATACAGGTGTTGCTATTAGCGTTATAAAACGCCATTATGATTGGAAATTTAGCAGTGTTTCAGAGAGTTATGTTGGAAATTCTTGACAAATAAGAAGATTACTATGGATAACCAACTTTTATGCAATTATACTCTATGGTTTCATTGCTTCTTAACATATTATGTTCAGAACGGAATATTAAAAAAATCATAACTTAGAAACTATAAAAGCTGAGACGTTGGGTTACAAAATATTATATTCAGTAGAATTCCTTGTTTTGGAAAGTCAAGATCACACGGGGAGATCGGTGGTAAGTGCTCTAAGGTGCCTCTCTATACTATCGAAACATTTTTAATAGTTTCTTCATCTCATAACTTCGCCCTTCGGAGTATGTAAACACCCACCCTGTAGAGTAAAAGTTGTTGTTCTTAATATGGAATAAGATTAAGATCCGTACTAAAATGTGAAAAACCGAGGAGAAGCTAAGATCAGCTAGAAATGAAAAATTGAGTTGAAGAAAATTCATTCAAAGTTTATGATTTCATTGCAGACTCCACCATCGTTGCTAAAACTAAAATTATTGCACTTTTGAAGGCAAGGATTTACTACTCCATAACATGAGATGCTTCATTTTCAATCACAGGATTGAAAAATTCTTATATCGTCTAGTTTTCCCTGAACAAAGGTTGAAATAAATCTAACGAATATTTCAGTATATGACCACTTTAAGAATCGCACTAAAACCCCACTCAACTGAAAGAAGTCTTATTGAATCCAGTATTTTCAAGTGCTTCATTCCGGTACTATTATACTTTTTTTACTTTCTTAGGAGTGATAAACAAGGCACCTTTTTGGTTTTTTTCAATCATAAAACGTAATAATGAAGTCAATAAGGGCCAGCAGGCCATACAAAGCTCAAGTTATTCAACCTTTAGTCCTTATATGAATTTCAACGCTAATATAATATTCTCTTCTTGACTTCTGCATTGGAGACATTACAGATAATCAAAATCAAAATTCTTCAACCAGGGGATTTGTGAAGAGTGTTTCAATCAAAAACGCAAGGTCCAAAAAATAACATTATAAGGGTGTTTTTTCAGAGCTATAGAACTTTAAATTGCAATAAAACAACGATGGATTATTCGATTGACATGAATTTTATTTATCCGCAAGATAATCTTATGGCAATACATTTTAAATATGATTTCTGGCATATGACCGCCATGGCTGGCTCGGATGTAGTCTAATCTGGACGTCCAATTTTCGATGACTTTTTCCAACATTTGTGGCCGTATATCGGCAATAACACGGCGAATGTTGTCTTCCAATGGTCAAGGGTTTGTGGCTTATCCGCATAGACCAATGACTTTACATAGACCCACAGAAAGTAGTCTAGCGGTGTTGAATCACAAGGTCACCAAACGTGTCTTTCAATAAATCGATTGTGGCACGAGCTATGTGACATGTTGCGCCGTCTTTTTGGAATTACAGATCCTGGACATCATGGTTGTTCAATTCAGGAATGAAAAAGTTAGTAATCAAGGCTCTATACCGATCACCATTGACTGTAACGTTCTGGCCATCATCGTTTTTGAAGAAGTACGGATCAATGATTCCACCAGCCCATAAAGCGCACCAAACAGTCAATTTTTCTGGATGTAACGGTGTTTCGACATACACTTGAGGATTAGCTTCACTCCAAATGCGGCAGTTTTGTTTGTTGACGTACCCATTCAACCAGAAGTGACTTCATCGCTAAACAAAATAAAATGGACGTAGTGCGCGATACGTATTCCGCACAGAACCATTATTTTCGAAATAAAATTGCACTATTTGCAAGCGTTGTTCAGGCGTTGTTCATGATAAATTGCTAAACCAAACTGAGAATAAATCACTCGACAGCTGTTAAATCGGTCGCCATCTTGAACAGTAATGCCAACGTAAAGTTATATATCTCGAAAAAAAACACCCTATATATCCTATATTCTTTTTCAAACATTTCTTAAACAGTTCTTAATATTTCTATTTCTAATTTTTGCCCTCATTGAAAATATAATCACTAGCTATGATTCAACCTAAATTTGAGAATTAAGTATGAAATTACTTCCACACAATTGAAAGCATACGCTTTTAAGAGCAATTCACAATATCGGGGACACATAATTGATTCATCACTATAAGAACCCGGAAGACAATCAATTAAAGTCTTGTGCTTCCACTGAAACATCCTTATACATCTAACACTACAAGGCACAATGTCAACTATCTCAATAAGAACAAATTCTCCTCTCAATCGCCAAACTTTCCGATTCCACACAAAGGTTTCAACTTTCCACAGCAAAAAATTTGTTGTTCAGGTTAACGTAATTCGGTTTACGTGCTGTTCCCATATTTCAGTCGTCTTTGACATTGATGAGCTTATGCAAGTTTTGATTCCTACCAAACCAACCCCAAATTCGCTGTAGACACATCTCCGTATAATATCTATATATAGTGCCACGAGTGGACTCCACAAGGAGGCGAAGACCACGTAATCCTGGTGCCTCGAAAATCAAACAAGAATCCTCATTAGGAATGATAATTTATTCATACCTGTAAGACCCGTCAACGTAGAGAGATATTCGCAAGAAAAAGAGAATTAATAATGGACTAGTTCCATGAATCCCACCCAGCGAACGAAGTAGCATTCACATAATGAAGGCTGCTATTCACTCTGAAACTTTGTTGATATGTTAGAACGGCGTAGATTTTTTTTCTCTGAAGCGTTTCCATAGGCCGTTGCTTTCATTTCATGATTGTTGGGAATTAATTTTTGAATGGACACGTTTCAGAATGTTTCCACTAGGTATACATATATTTTGGACACCATTGTAACATGTTGATTATTTAAGCATCCCATGATCTCCTCTACTCCTCTACATATAGCAAAAATGCATAATGTGAATTTCATTATAATTCTTGATGAAATTTAATTAGTATAACTAGACTAGATCACTTTCCTAATCAATCCTTAATTTCTATAATGTGCTTGTCTTGAAATGGACTCAAGTTCAAGTCAAGTAGTAGTTTTCAATGTCAAGTATTTATTTATTAAGTTCTTGATTTAACATTGAAAAACTACTACTTGACTTGAACTTGAGTTTATTTCAAGTCAAGCCCAAGTCAAAAAGCTTTGATGTCAAGTCGAGCTGTGAATCCCTATTTAAGCATCCCTTATTATTATCCGACTTTTGCCTATACGCGTAGGATTTTTCCTCGCCGTCGGCTTCTCACTCCTCGCTAAGAGGAACATTCACTCAATCCCAGATATTTAAAATATCAGAAGGGCTGAGCTCGGTCGTGTCCGGTCCTTGTGGTCCCCCTGGTTCTCGTCGAACTTCTGGTCCTCTTACACGCGATCCTTGGACCTGTCCTTCGCTTCCTAGGAATTTTCTCACCGTCCTTGCAGTACCTAAAAGAACAGCTTTTTGCATTATATTACATATATACTCACTAAGTCCTAGTTGCTTGATATTTCTCTTGAGATTTTTGGGTACTATTCCTGTTGTTGAGATGATAATTGGAATAGTTCTCGTTGATATCATTCCCCACTGGCGCTTTATCTGAAATTCGAGGTCCCTATATTTTGAAATTTTTTCGACCTCTTTTTGACGCATGTTGTTGTTATTAGGTATTGCTACGTCGATGAGTATTGCTGCCTTTTGTTGTTTATCAACTAGCAATATATCTGGCCTGTTGTGAGGGACTGTTTTATCAGTCAAAACTGTACGATCCCAGTACAGTTTATAGCGTTCGTTTTCCAGGATGGTTTCCGGTCGGTACTTGTAGTATGGCACTTTTTCAGAATTAATTAGTGTTAATTTAGTTGCCATTTCTTGGTGTAGTATCTTTCCTACTGCATCGTGTCTCTCTTTATATTCATTTCCTGCAAACATTTGACATCCTCCCGTGATATGTTGGATTGTCTCGTTCGTTGGACAACCATAACGGCATCGATCGTCAGTAATAGTTCGATCCCTTATGATATGTTTGCAGTAATTTTTTGTTGAGATCACTTGATCTTGGATGGCTAAAAGAAATCCTTCCGTTTCTGGATACATCGCACCTGATGTGAGCCAATAGTTCGACGCTTCAATGTCGACATGATCCTGGTTCACCTCGTTGAAATGTCGTCCATGTAGGGGCTTTTCTCTCCATCTTTGCAGTTTTTCTTGGATTGTCTGGTGGTTGTATGACAATTGCTCCTTGTGCAGTTGTAAAGGTGTTGATTCGTCTGCTTCACACAGTACTTTGTAGATCTCTGACGTGCCTGATTTGTCTTTGAAGTATGTTCGTAGGCACTCAATTTGACCATGGGCAAGTTCCATGATGTCTAGCAGACCTCTGCCTCCTTTATTCCTCGGCAGTGTCGTCCTCTCAATGCTACTTTTCGGATGGTGCTTGTGTGCTTTCGTCATCAAGGTTCTCATTTTGCGTTGCAGGTTTTCCATATCTGTTTTGGTATATTATTATTATTATTATTATTTGAACTGGGGTCACACTGTTCAGACTCACCAAAATGTCCTGCAGCTGCCCTGAAATCCTGTACAATCATTCGTGAAACACCCTGTATAGATAACCGAATCAAAGCAAGTATAAAATGAATAAATTATACTTGTTTTGATTCGATAATCCGTATAAGGGCAAAATTGAAATGTACTTAGGTTGGATTCGTCGTTTGTATATTTCAAGGGAAACCTGGCCTTATTTCACAAGATACAATTAAGTTAAAACTATATTCCTTATGAACGTTATTGATAATTCTGTTAGGATCAGTTTTATATTTATGATTTCTTAAATCTTCCAATTCAATCAAGTTGTCATGGAGCTGAAGGAAAGCATTGCTCTGAAAATAGAAGACATTTTCTTAAGGGGTTATATCAGGCGTACAATCATTCGTGAAACACCCTGTATAGATAACCGAATCAAAGCAAGTATAAAATTAATAAAGTATACTTGTTTTGATTCGATAATCTATATAAGGGCAAAATTGAAATGTACTCAGGTTGAATTTGTCGTTTCCATATTCCAAGGAAAACCTGGCCTCATTTCACAAGATACAATTAAGTACCCCATGTGAATGGTTCTTAGGCCAGCCAGCTCCGGACACTTGCATAACATGTGTTCGGCTGTTTCTGCTTCCGATCCACAGAGCCTGCAAATCTCGTCTGCTAACTTTCCCATACGGTACAAATGATGTTTGTACCGACAGTGCCCCGTCAGCAGTCCCACCATCACCCGAGGCTCGGCTCGTGACAGCTTCAAGAGCTTTTTGGCGTAGGTAGGTGAAATCGTCACGAATTTCTTTGCCTGAACAAGTCTAGGAGTGTTAGTCCAGTGGATTATCCTGTTGTTCAACTCCCATAGCTGGACCACAGCTTCATATTGGTCTTTTCCTAGCCCACAGAAAGGCTCAGGTCCAGGAGGACCTGATGCACTTTTTGCAAGTTCATCAGCTCTTACATTTCCTTCAACCCCACAGTGCCCTGGTACCCATAGTAGAGTCACCTTATTTCCTCTAGCCAGTTGCTTTTTGGTGTTACGGCACTCCCAAGTCAGCAGAGACCCCTGGCAACACAATTCCAGGGATCTCAGCGTGGTTTGGCTGTACGTGGTGATGTAGATATGCGCCCCCTTTAGGTTCATTTTGAGAAACTCCTGAGCGCATACATAAACAGCCATTATCTCGGTCTGTAGAATCGAGGGCTCACTTCCCAGGGCTTTAGAGTCCTCAGTTTAGGTCCATATATACCAATGCCGGTGCCCTTCTCTGATTTTGATCTGTGAACCATATGGATGACTTTTTGTCCAGACGATTTACGAGACTTATTGCATCACTTGATCCCATCTAATCCTCTACATATAGAAAAAATGCATAATAGGAATTTGATAATAATTCTTGATGAAATTTAATTAGTATAACTAGGTCACTTTAGAGATCAATCCCTAATTTCTATAATATTTCTATAACAAAGTAGCATTCGCATCAGGAATAATGCTATTCATTCAGAAACATTGTTGAGTTGTTAGAACGGCATATAATAGGCACGTTTCAATCATTTGTTTTATACACTGTTATAACAGTTTAATTAATTAAGCATCGCTTGATTACCTCGGTAGCAAATATAACTACATAATATGGATTATTTGAAATTTCCTGATGAAATTCAATGTTTCCTCATTATATTTTGTACACTGGTTTATCTGGTTGAAACAGGTTGATTATTGAAGCATCTCTTGATAACCTGTTCGTCAAATATACATGTCATGAATTATTTGAAATTTATTAGAACCCATGTTGAAATTTGATTAGGTCCATTCCTATAATATTCATTGATGAAATTATTGTCCTCTCATATGTCATGCAGAAGGGCGAATTATTGTACTTTAAACCGTTTTTATATTGAAATTTTCAAAAATCAATTTTTGTATAAATGTTTCCAGTGAGTACGTAAATGTTTAAACATATTTATTTTCTCCAAATCCTTCAAATTTCGATAAACATATTAAACAGCTCAATTGTAAAGTGATAATATCATTGGTGAAGCAGTGCTGGAGTATTTTACTTTATTTTTCGGTTGAACCTTTGAAATCTTTAAATGAAAAAATTTAAACCGAACCTAACCTAACCTATTGAACAGAAATGTCAAAAAATAATTCTCAGTATTGCCATCATAGCCATCTTGAATTTTATGCTTCCTATTGGAAAATGATTTATAAAAAAGACATTTCAAGTGTGTAGAATAATAATAATAATTCACTTCGAACGAATACGCGTTCATTCTTTGAGGCACCGAAAATTGAGGCGTGTTCTATGTCCGCAATGAAACTTACAGAATTCATCCAGTTGATGGATTTCACGTGCGATGGAGTCACTTCCATAACGATCCATTCTTGTGAGATGAAAAACCCGGCGCTTTTAGGGGAAATGATGCCTTCGTCTGGGTAGATGGCATTATTCTTATAAATATGGCAAAAGAAGAACTCGAATTAGTGCTCTTTAGAGGTCGTATTAAAATTCAGGGTTGAAGATTTCTATGTGCACGATGATGACATTCCTCGGGTTGACTTTTGTCCCTTTAAAATATTAATTTGAAAGCAGGTAGGCTGTGATGAGGCAAGATGATATTCTTCGGATGATTAAAAATCTCCTTTCTTGCTCCCAACTAATCAAGCCGAAATGAAAATATGCCGATATTTTGGCAGGTTGAGAGTAATAAACATTGATAGAGGAAGTATACGCAATTTTTACATGTCCCCAACATGGTTAGATTACGTTGTCGAATTGTGATATATTTTCAAATCCACAATTTTACTATATCGTTTTGAATGTATATTGTATTGAATGAAATATATTTACTTGAGTGATTCCCGATTAAATATGCAAATTTGAATATTTGGAATCCGATATTATTCCTAATGGTCGAATTTATAATAAGCAGAATATTTATTATTTTCTGTATCTACCTGCTGAAATCCAATTTTTGGCAACTTTTGCTCTCCTAATGTCATCGGTTGTTTCAGGTTGTTTGGCGAGCTTGAAGTTTGTTTTCTGAATTTCTGATATATTTATTTCAATATATTTTGAGTTTATATGAAACGTTGATTCACTATGGGACATAAGAAGTGCGTTCTTTGTGGAGAAACTCGCCAATTTAGTGAAATATCGTATCACTGATATGTTTTCATTTCCGCGCGCTTCATGCTAAATTTGGTAGTTCATGTTGGGGACCAAATTTTCTTACTGGATATGACATATGCTCCCTCTATCTATGTTTATTACTCTGAGGGTATTTCGAAATCAGAATTTCATGGAGATTATGAGTATTGTAACGAACTGCCTCTTTCTAGAAGGTACCGGACGCACCGAGAGCTCGATAGAAAGATCAAGTCCCTTATAGAGAGAAATGCACCGGTATATAACCAATGGAAGCCGCAGAGGAGGGCAGTGTTGAAATAGACGGCAGTCAGTGCCCTATATCTAGTAGATATATGTTGTGGAAATAAATTAATGTAATTGTGGAAATAAATTAATGTAGTTGTATCTGTAAATAGTAGTATATGGTTGTGTATCAGAAATAAATTAGTGTTAGTAATTAGTACCGATTTAATTAACCGAAAAACGTAACAGTATGAAAATAAAATTTGGCATTGTCATTCATAAAAGAAGCTGGTATGTAGTATCACCACTTTGATAACAGCATGTAGAGTCAAAAATAATTAAAGCTTATACACTGAGTAGGTACTGTTGATTTCGTCGAAATTTCAATAATTCTTCTAACCCGAAATGTCCAAGAGTTATCAACCGATCAAGCACTATTGACTCGCCCTGTAGATATGATCCCATCTCTTGAAGTATACTTTCAGAGACACATTTCCTCCACTTTGTAATCGATGCCACATTTTTCCCATTTTGGCCAAGGGACTAATCAATTCGCCTCCTAATAAGCTAGCCCTATCAAGGTCAGCTAACCACCGAACAGATTAGATCTAAATATAGAATTTTGTCTCAGCAAAATGTTAATTGTGAACAGTAAACACTTCGGGAAAATTGTAGACAGTTAATTGCTTCCCTTTTCGTGTTTCGGCCTGGTTGAGACTGATTGAAATTCTCTCACGTTCAACCGATACGCCCGTAATGAAATTCTAAAATTGGGTAACTATTCCACATGGATAGATGATTTTAATCACTGACGTTAATCGGTGGCCTCCGATCGAAATATGACGATGGGTTTTATCCTTGCCGACCGAGAAAATTCGTTGCATTTCTCGTTTCGACGAAGCTCTCGTGCTGTTGATGCCGTGAAAATGATTAGTTTTGAAACATCAACAATGTTCACATATATGTTTCCATGTGAAGTGCTCACACGTTTGATGAAATGAAAATCGAAGTTTTCGTATTCTGTGGTTCTACATGTTATTCAGTAAGTCCCCCTCCTAGCCCACAGGTGGCACCACCAGTTCCTTACTACTTTTTTCTTTAGTTCCAAGCTTTAAAGGGTAAAATCGAGCAAACATCAGCTAGGAAGGTTATGACATTCGTATTTTGGGACCTGCATCGTTATTGTTCATTAACTATCTTGGCAAACCAACAACAAGGAATATTACATATTGTTATTGGATCGATTGAGTGCAAAAATTAAGAAAATACGTCCTCAAATACATTTTCCAGATCTAACTCCCAGTGGCACTAGCTTTTTCGAAAGCAAACATGAATATTTCTACAGAAAAGTTAGAGGAGCATTGGAAGTATATGTATCACTCTTGAAGGTGGCTATGTTGAGGGATAAAGTCGAATTTGTGTTTTTATATGTTAGGCCTGAAAGCAGTGATACGATATTTCACTCAATTCGCGAGTTTCCCCACAAAGAACGCACTTCTTATGTCCCATCGTCAATCAACGTTTCATATTAACTCAAAATATATCGAAAGAAATACTATAATCTATCAAAACTCCAGAAAACGAACTTCAAACGCGCCAAACGACGTGAAACAACCGATGACACTAGGAGAGCGAAAGTTGCCAAACCTTGGATTTCAGCAGGTAGATACAGAAAATAATGAATATTCTGCATACTATAAATTCGACAATTGGGAAAATATAGGATTCCAAATATTCAAATTTGCATATGTAATCGGAAATCACTCAAATAAATATATTTCATTCAATATCATTTACATTCAAAATGATATAGTGAAATTGTGGATTTGAAAATGTATCACAATCGGACAACGTAATCTAACCATGTTGGGGACATGTAAAAATTGCGTATACTCCCTCTATCTATGTTCATTACTCTATGTTATCTTGATATCTACCAATATTCTGTTTATATTTCTTATGATTCTACCAGTAAAGCGATCAATATAAAATTCTGCATCATTTTTGAAACTGTTATCCAAAATTAGTAAGTAAGTAAGTAATTAGCACGCAAAATCCCATCTTTTATCTGATATTTTATCACAGAAATATTGGGTATTGCTTTTTCTTCAATCTTCTTTAATTTTTTTCTGATTCTGGTGACGTTATAATCATGAAATTCTGCATTGAGCTTGAAATCGTTATTTCATATCACGAAGTGAAATCTCAATTCGAACAGATCTGTTAACACGAAAATATTGGATTTTTCTATGTTCTCATTGAATTTTCCCTGATTGTGGTGACGTTATCAACATCAAATTCGAAGCATTGAAATTATAAGAAACACAAATTTCTAACAGCTATATTTACGGAACCCCTAGTCAAATTTTGTCCATTAATGAACTCAACTGCAGCATTCGAGATCCAAACATATATATCCTGAAAATTTCAAGTTTAATCCTTTCAACAGTTATCGGATTTACAGATGGCTGGATTGGACAGAATTGAATTTCACCACGGATTTGTCATGAGTCTTACCTTATCGTTTGGGACCATTTCCGGTTTAAAATTGAAAAAAAAATACAAACGTGGTGATGAAATGATATAGCTCCCTCTTCTGGGAATGAGCATTCAAACAACCATGTTAGATTAAACTTTGGAATCTCGCTCTCCCACTGAAAAAATATATGCTATAAGAATAGAACACTCAATATCCTCGTACTTCAAAGAAGCCGGGATCTAGATTCTAGATTATATTCCCTTGAAAATTCTATGATTACGTTTGCAGCACGAACATCGTAGTGTTGCTACAAACTAGTATGAATTCGAAATCCAGGAACGATCTCTCAATTTCGTAGAGGTGGATTGACACATAATCAACCTCCATTCAAGAAAAATCAATCGGTCTATTCATTCGAAACGTGGAGCATAACGTAATCTCTATCTCTCTCCGTTTCACATATTCTTCAGCGATATCTTTTCGATATATAATTATATGTCATTGATTTTTCTTTTAACTTCTCCCGATGTATGCTACTGTATAACAAATTTTTATTCAATAAATATAAAAAAATAAGGTAACAATAGATGATATTGAAAATTCTGCAATGCTAACTTGAAAATACTTGAATGAATATGAAACTTAAAAATACAAAAAATTATGTAAACAGGATATTTGTAGTTACTGATAAATATTATCATATGAAAGTAGGTATAACCACATTGGCCTTTGTTCAGCAGCAGCAAAGGAGTTATGGGTAAATATCAGTAAATCAGTTCTATTAGGTTCCTGAACAGTAGCTAATTTTCTTCCAATGGAGAATGCTAACTCATATACAGGTCATTCATTTCGAAGATCATCTGCTGCACCTTTAGTTGAATCAGGAAGAGACTTGACACTCAAGATCATTTCATAACATTATATGAACGTACAAGTGCCCATTTGGATGGAGGTTGGAATTCATCAACCGGATGTTGAGGAATCGGTAGCATATAAGACAAAAATAGCTAAATAAGGTGTTAAGAACATGTGATCGTCTTGAAACAACACCGCCTTCGGAACCAAATACATCGAAAAGAGTTGTGTCCATACCAGAAAGATATATAATTTCAACACAAGAAAACTCGAAAGTTGTACCGAATAGTTGACGGCAAATATCATTCTTGCAAAGCAATTGCACTTTTGATATAAAAGAAAAGTACCTTTTGTTCAATAAAATATTATTATTTATTCAATAAATACAAAATCAACTAATTAATAAAATCCAACAAACCTATAACAAAAATCGAAAATAAAGCCTGGAAAACTGGAATCTTATAACACTTTTTTCACAAGACAACTTAAAACACTGTCAAGAAGTCACTATTATTAAAGCAGCTAACTAGAGCGCATTTCACATATATGTTCAATAGTTCATTTTTGGAATAGGCGAACAAAGGCGACTTCGGCAAGTGAAAAGGACAGAATAGGGCTGGAATAAAAGGGATACCGAGTGAAATACTTCAGTCGAAGTGTAAGCAATTCTGCGAAGTTGTTTGTTGGAAACTATTCTGAGAGAATCTGCTATTTTTCTGGTCCTGAGCGCACTCCAGCAAGTTCGCCAAATTTATTGGCTACAGATATCATACGTATTTGGCACGGTTGCAGTGTCTGGGTTCCGGCTAATTTTGAGGTCACTATTGGACGAGATTTATAACAGATATAATGGATTTTTTCAGGTCGATATTTTAAAATTTGCGGATTGCGCTGTTCGACCGACTTGTTTCACCATGTTATGATCGCTACAAAGTAGTGTATGAGTATGATCCTTTTCTGGATAAGTTCTTTTCATTACTTTTCATTAATTAAATCGGGCTAGAATCGATGTTGCCGTTTGGTTTTCAATTTCCGGAGATCTGACTCAACTTCTCCAGGCCACATCGAGATTTTTAGGTTCATCAGGAGATTTAAATTATTTAATTGGCCGTAAGCGGAAACTGGAACTGAACAAAAGCTATTAATACAGGTGTGCCGCAGGGAACGGTGTAGAGTTCCATATTATTTTATTATTACTTTGTATTTGAATATGGTATTTCAAATGGAATCAGTCACCGAGTGGCAACAAGGTAAAAAGATGGTTTTATCGGAATAAAACCTGAAATTCTCTGACAAACAGCATCCAAATAATTGAATTCAGAGCATATTGCCGAAAACTATAATACAGCTGATTTAGATATATGTGATAACTGATTTTATGGTTACAATGGTAAAAAAACAGTACCTATATTGTATATGTGGTGTTTTCACTATTGTACAACATATTATCTCTACAAATGAAAATTTTCACAGATTTGAATCTGGGACGCTTGAGTAGAAAATTGATTAATTTCAAAATCTCCTTCGTTGGGAGTGTGTATTTCCTGTGTTTCCATAGCAACGATTACCTAAACTCTGTAGCTTCTCGGTAAGGAATTAAATATTCATAGTTCCCTAATTTTATAGGTCTATCCTAGGGCCTATCATTGTGTGAACTGTGAGAATTGATTTCAAAGTCGTTTTTACCGTTTAGTAAACCTGATAATAAATGGTTTTTACGCTAATAATAAAGCAGAAAAAAAAAACTTGACAATTTAACAATATAATTGTGAGTTTTACAATGAAAATGCAAAAGTAGTTAATCATTTAATCAGTTGATCAACACATTATTCGCCATCTTGTTGTCAAATATGAAAATGAATTTCAATTACAAAATTCAAGAATACAAATTTGTTAACAAAACGGTGATGAGTGAGGCGATTAACTTAATAATGTCTTCTATGAATTTTTTCCGAATTTCTCGGTATTCTCATATGAGCACTGATTCGATTAAATAATTCAACAATTTCTAAACGTCGTTGAAGAGTGCATCTCTTTATAATGAAATGACATAACCTTATGCTATTTTGGATTATATAATTTTTCATGAAGATGCATATGCACCACCAAAATTTGAAGATATTCAAAAAGAAACAAAAGATACAACAAAACGAACTTGATGTAAATTAATATCTGTCATGTGAAGAAAATATTGGATTCAGAATTTCAATGAAATGGCAGAAGAATAATACTTCATTCTGAAATAATTTTAATGAGTTATAAATTTCTTGAGGTAATCCTTTGACATTGATCCTAACACAATTCACAATTCTTTCATCACATCAAAACGATCTCCAAACTTTATATTCAGGCTCTCTGTAAAGTAAAACAACTGTGTGGAAAATTTATCTGTTCGCCAAACTATTGTTTCATTTCCCATCAATCCCATTCAATGGTCTTCAAATATTTCTCCAGCTTTGCAAATAGAGTATTGCCAAGAGAGTCGGGATTTTCACCGACAGAATTGGAAAAGAAAATGATGAATCATTCCTTTCCCGAACTCTGTCTGACATATTTCACACAGAATTTTTCCTATTCGATTTCTCCGTTCTAAGTTTGATTCCTATTCAATTTCAGCTAAGGAGCTACCACGAAAACTCCAAGTTCGTTATATCGAAGTATAGTATCGATTAAACTTTGGAGGTTCTTTCAAACAGAATTAGAGGTTGTATTCGCCCCTCAAAATGAAAGAGCTAGCACAAATGAAAGTGGAATGAAAGATAATAAATCATCGGTATTGCATGATTTCGAAACAAATCAGACTGTTCTTCGAAAGAAATTCTGGGAAACATCACAAAGGTAATCAAGTCACAAAAATGTGTCTATTTTTATGTAGAAACTATAGAGTTGGATGTTGAAGAACTTTGAAGAACAGTTGAGGTTGAAATTGGGCTGAATGGGTTTCATTTATCCCAACATCGCTTACCGTTTGTTTGTAGACCTCTCAGTTCAGAAAAATTTTGAACTCGAAATTTGAAAAAAATTGAATCTTTACACAATAATCGTTATATAGGGTGTTTTTTTTCGAGGTATATAACTTTAAGTTGGCATTACTATTCAAGATGGCAACCGATTCAACATCTGTCAAGTGATTTATTCTCAGTTTGGTTTGGCAATTCATCATGAATAGACTCACGCCTGAACAATGCTTGCAAATAGTGCAATTTTATTTCGAAAATAATGGTTCTATGCGGAATACGTATCGTGCACTACGTCCATTTTATTTTGTTTAGCGATGAAGCGCACTTCTGGTTGAATGGATACTTCAACAAACAAAACTACCACATTTGGAGTGAAGTTAATTCTCAAGTGTATGTCGAAACACCGTTACATCCAGAAAAACTGACTGGTGCGCTTTATGGGCTGGTGGAATCATTGGTCCGTACATCTTCAAAAACGATGGTGGCCAGAACGTTACAGTCAATGGTGATCGGTATAGAGCCATGATTACTAAATTTTTCATTCCTGAATTGAACAACCATGATGTCGAGCAGCCACAATCGATTTATTGAAAGACACGTTTGGTGACCGCCTAATTTCACGTTTTGGACCTGTGAATTGGCCTCCAAGATCTTGTGATTTAACACCGCTAGACTACTTTCTGTGGGGCTTTGTAAAGTCATTGGTCTATGCGGATAAGCCACAAACTCTTGACCATTTGGAAGACAACATTCGCCGTGTTATTGCCGATATACGGCCACAAATTTTGGAAAAAGTCATCGAAAATTGGACGTCCAGATTGGAGTACATCCGAGCCAGCCGTGGCGGTCATATGCCAGAAATTCTATAGCTCTAAAAAAACACCCTTCATCTTCTAAAATACTGGTCACGGCCCATCAAACAAAAAAGTTTTTCATACATAGAGTTGTGATCTAAAACATGTTAAGGTTTCAAGTCCGTATCTTGCCTCAAAAAGAGTTGGCAGCCTAGAGAATATTATCAAAAATTTAGTTGAAAATTTCAGTTTTTTTTTCAGACTTATCGCTGTACTACCAGCATTTTCGTCAACTACATTAACGAAACAATTGATATGATGGTATAAAATTCCGATGTGGGAACTTTTAACCGCTACATTGAACTACCTGGTTAATAGAACTTCTTGAAATTTTTCTAGAACGCTTCTTTACTGGAAATGATTAGCCCAATATCATCCACTGAAAACTTCGATATTTTGATTTTAAAAAGATCAAAATCAAGTTAGATATTTCTATGAAAAAAATTTTCATTTGAGCTACAATTATTCTTTACGAAGACCGTATAGATAAAACGGAAACCAATATCCAACGCTGTAATTGTAATCGAACAGATTAACTTCTGAAAAAGAAGCGAATGGAAATATCGATCTCGCAGCAGACAAATACCACTCCACTCAACTAACTCAATATGAATTGAGGAGTGCATTAAACCGTCTATTATGCAGGACGATCTGAAATACGGGTAATAGCTGATTCCTGCTGGAATTTAATATGCACTTGAGTGGCTAAATATGAATTGACGATGAGAACAGAATTTCTGCAATCTTCTGCATGGAATAGCGCATAGGACCAATTTTGCATTAACTTTAAAAAAAAAATTTTTTTTTCAAGGGTTAGGTATGGAAAATTTGAGGCAAATTTTTCGACCTAAAAATTTTCGGTTTTGGATGAAATTCAGCTAATCGCGTATCGTTCATCCCAACATCGCTTACCGATTGTTCGTAGACCTCGCAGTTTAGGAAAATTTTGAACTCGAAATTTGAAAAAAAACAGTAAAAATTTAATCTCTACACAATAATCGTTATATCTTCTAAAATATCGGTCACGGCCCATCAAACAAAAATTTTTTTCATACATAGGGTTGTGATCTAAAACATGTTGAGGTTTCAAGTCCGTATCTTGCCTCAAAAAGAGTTGGCAGCTCCGAGAATATTATCAAAATTTTTTTTTTTAAAATTCCATTTACACCCTATAATTTTCGAAATGATGGACTAATTGCTGACTTTACCAGCATTTGCTTCATCTACATTAACAAAACAATTGATATGATGATATAAAATTCCGATGTGTGAACTTTCAACCGGTACATTGAACTACCTGGTTAATAGAACTTCTTGAAATTCTTCTGAAACGCTTCATTACTGAAAATAATTGACCCAAAATCAGCTACTGGAAACTTCGATATCTTGAATTTTGAAGAGATGGTTAGATATTTCAATAAAAAAATTTCTCATATATGAGCTACAATTTCGTTACGAAGACCGTATAGATAAAATGGAAACCAATATCCAACGCTGTAATTGTAATCGAACAGATTAACTTCTGAAAAAGAAGCGAATGGAAATATCGATCGCGCAGCAGACAAATACCACTCCACTCAACTAACTCAATATGAATTGAGGAGTGCATTAAACCGTCTATTATGCAGGACGATCTGAAATACGGGTAATAGCTGATTCCTGCTGGAATTTAATATGCACTTGAGTGGCTAAATATGAATTGACGATGAGAACAGAATTTCTGCAATTTTCTGCATGGAATAGCGCATAGGACCAATTTTGCCGTATCTGCAGTCACGGCATCGCGGTTCTAATCACTATACCGCAGGAAAAACCGGGCATTTCCTATCAGGAACAACAAATGACATTTATGTTTTTTTTTGGAGGAGGAAAGAAATCGTTTGGAATTGGGCGAATGTTTGTGTATAATTTACGTTGGCCTAAAGAGGGGGTTACCATGATTACAGAATTCTACAGAAGAAGTAATTATGAAGTAGAGTTTATACCTACAGGTGTCCAATAATCTATGCAGAGGTTTATTGATTTCTTTTGCACCTCATATACAGGTGTCCCGTAAAGACCACGTCAAACCGAGGGAGAATGTAGATCAAAGGATAACCCTCCTGCTATGACAAAATTCCCATTATAAAAGTCTTACCGTTTTCGAGATATTTTTTTTGTTTTGAAAATAATGAATTTTTGAAAACAATGAAGTTTTGCCCTCACGGTTGGTACAATTTTACATCTTTCTGGTTAATTTTTTCAGTAAAATATTGCTGAAGAATGATTTTAACGTTTACATTAAAAACATCCTGCGAAAATTTTAAAGGGAGGCTATGAGAAATATTTTTATTGGAAATTTTGGTGGTGGATTATTTTGTTCATGAAGTTTAACCAATCGTAGTGGAAAAAAAGGTACCGAGCTACTGCTGCACATTACACCAATAAATTGTCTATTTTATAGTGATTCCAAAGAGGTATCACACAAGTCATTTGTTATTAAAAGAAAAAAGATATGGCTGTTTTTATCCAAATGGGTACGTTTCTGACAAAATCAAGTTTGTCAATTCTGTTAAGAAATCTTCAATGTTGCATTACTTAGTGAACAATGGCAATTGTTTACCTGCGAAAATATTACTCGCATAATTATTCACCTCAACGGAATTCAATTTTGCAGGCAAATTTTGGAAAACATCATGCAGATCCAGATTTTTTTAATAGGATCATTTGGAGCGACGAGTCTTTCCTTTTATAATGGGAATTTTGTCATAGCAGGTGGGTTATCCTTTGATCTACATTCTCCCTCGGTTTGTCGTGGTCTTTACGGGACACCCTGTATAGGGTGTTCCTAAATTGGAGGACTGGAGATACGTACAAACTAAAATGGGAGATTCCTCCGGGAATTTTAATCAAAAAAACCTACGAATATGGACCCACAAACGCTTTGTTTTCAAGCTACAGGGTGTTAAAGTTTGTTTTTTTAATTTTTTCTCATAGCATCTGCATTTCACAAGATATTCAACAGAATTTATATGAGTCCAATATAGAGTTTCTATCATTCCGATTCTATATTCCGATTTCTTCGTGAACAGGGTGATAATTTTTCGGGAACAGTGCTTTTTTTTGTTCTCCCAAACTTTTTATTGGAGGATCAACAAAAAAATTGATCTAGCTTCTCGGTTTATAAAAGTTTTATCGTACCTATCTGATACTGATTCCGCGAAAAAAAACTTCAAATAATTATCTCAAAACCCTCTCAAATATCCAAGTTATCATTCAATCCAATTAGTAAATTGTGATGACTGAATTTATTTTCCCCATCAGCACAATCTGCAGTAATAATTCATAAAAATTCGACTAACTATAACTATCACAAACAAAAGCTATAATCATCACAAAAGGTTGGAATACAAGAAACACCCTGAATCTCGAAAACAAAACGTTTGTGAGCCCATGTTTATAGTGCTTTTTCTTGTAATTATCCAAGGAAACTCTCATTTTTGTTTGTACCTCTAATCTAAGAACATCCTGTATATAAATTCTAATATTTTGGTTCATTCTTCCCAATAATAAGCCTTCAGAATAGATCAAGAAAAAAATTAACCATTTTTGAAGTTTTTACAGTTTGTGTTTTGGAATGTGAAATTATAGAATCCAAAACTCGAATTCATCCAGAACTCTTTTCGAAAACTAGATAAGCTTTCAAATAAAATTTGGTATAAGAATCGAGTGGTATACCGCACTGATTCTCCTGGTGCAAGTAAGCAATCTATGGATTTAAAAGGTAAAAAAATCGAGAAAACCAAATTCAAAAATGTATTTCGCAAAAACTTAACAATTTCTATATTATGATTACGATTTCCTAGAAATTGATGATGCTGAATATAGTATTTTTTATCGAATAACCTCAGGTTCGAATCCCATCGCTCCAGATATGAATAAAAAATGATAAACCATTGGAATTTTTTTTCAATCTGCAGAATAATGGAAAATTCAAATATGTCGAATCGATTTTCACAAAATATTCAACTAAACATCAAATAATATAAGTACATAGACGGACATCATCTAAAAGATATTTAATGAACATGTTCCTGAAAGTGCTTTGAAAAACATTGTTTTTCATGAAATCATTAGAGTTTGTGAGGCGACTCGAATGATTTATAAAACATTCAATCTAATGGAATATTGTATTTCGGAATGACTGAATGAAACGATTTAGCAACAATCAGCATTAATATTTTATATAAAAGTAGAAAAAACTTGAATAAATTATGAATAGTTCCAAGCGAAGTTAACGTAATAGAAAGTTAATGACTCATGAGAAAGATAATAAGTCGCCTGAATAAACTATATTCATAGAAATTGAAATTAATATCGATTTGTCATTGCTGTAATGGAAAATTTTCGATCTATTAATAGCAGAACAGCTTCAACATTTACCTACTATAGGATTTTCCCATGAGAAACGATATCAGCCAAATGGTCACGGATACGGTTGCAGCACCAAATCCTTTTCATGAAATTTTTCATGACCAATTCGCACATTTGAAGCTGTATGTCCTGGACAGCTTCATGAATTACATCTTTAAGGTCTTGAATCGATTGTGGAGCATTGGCATAGACCTTATTCTTTTAATTGCACATAATTTCGATTATTCATAGTACTAACTTGTCGCAACAGCTGAAATTTGTCCACCAGTTTCACTATTTTCGTGTGTGAAGGTGCTTCACAACGATCCGAAAGTGCTTTGGTTTTGCTGATTATGCAAAATTTTCACTATTTTTGTCCTCAATTTCTAACAATTTCATTGCATTGTTGAAGCTTGTATCGTTCCATTTTAAGTAATTACGTAGTTATGTCAGATGTCAAAAGATAATAGTTTCAAAACTAACAGGTGGCTAGATAGCGGACTATTCAAAATCAAACATCTTAATAGAAAAACCGTTAGATATACAATATATAGGGTGTTTTTTTTCGAGGTATATAACTTTAAGTTGACATTACTGTTCAAGATGGAGGCCGATTTAACAGCTGTTAAGTAATTTATTGTCAGTTTGGTTTGGCAATTCATCATGAATAGACTCATGCCTGAAAAACGCTTGCAAATAATGCAATTTTATTTCGAAAATAATGGTTCTGTGCGGAATACGTATCCCGATTTTCATAAGCGAATTTTGTTTAGCAATGAAGCGCACTTCTGGTTGAATGGCTGCATCAACAAACAAAACTGCCGCATTTGGAGTGAAGCTAATCCTCAAGTGTATGTCGAAACACCGTTACATCCAGAAAAACTGACTGTTTGGTGCGCTTTATGGGCTGGTGGAATCATTAGTCCGTGCTTCTTCAAAAACGATGATGGCCAGAACGTTACAGTCAATGGTGATCGGTATAGAGCCATGATTACTAACTTTTTCATTCCTGAATTGAACAACCATGATGTCCAGGAGCTGTGGTTCCAACATGTGTGCGCAACATGTCACGCAGCTCTTGCCACAGTCGATTTATTGAAAGACACGTTTGGTGACCGCCTAATTTCACGTTTTGTACCTGTGAATTGGCCTACAAGATCTTGTGATTTAACACCGCTAGACTACTTTCTGTGGGGCTATGTAAAATCATTGGTCTATGCGGATAAGCCACAAACCCTTGACCATTTGGCAGACAACATTCGCCGTGTTGTTGCCGATATACGGCCACAAATGTTGGAAAAAGTCATCGAAAATTGGACGTCCAGATTGGACTACATCCGAGCCAGCCGTGGCGGTCATATGCCAGAAATCATATTTGAAATGTAATGCCACAAGATTATCTTGCGGATAAATAAAACTCATGTCAATCGAATAATCCATCGTTGTTTTATTGCAATTTAAAGTTCTATAGCTCTAAAAAAAAACACCCTTTACTATTCAATAAATATCAACCTGCATGGCTTTAACCTGGGGTGATTCTCAAAAATTAATGATTCTGATACCATTAAATCAAGAAATGTCCTGGATTGTGGGATCAACTTCTGCAAGTGAAACTTTATATTTTTCTAAGGATGAATAGGGGTAGTTTGAAAAATATTTGAATGGGGGAATAGCAGAGACGAAAAGTTTATCAATATGGGGGATCATTGAACTAGCCTTTCAGTGGGTCAAACAGAAATAGCCTCGACATTGTTTATTTGCATGCGTGACTTCCTTCCCTCTCTCCCCCTTTTTTACAACATTCGGGAAAACTGCCAAACTACCTGATTATTATCACGTGGTCACTAGAGGTATCCGTAACTATGGGGAAAAGTTCCATGTTTTTTTCCTACTCTCGGAATATTAAACAGGCCACCTCGCATATTTCAGGCAGTGAGCCGCCCCAAATTTATATTCCACAAGTCATGTTTCGTCATTTACATTTTGCTGCATATTATCTACGGGTATCGGGTTATTGATCCGGATCTGAAAAGGACGAGTGCTTCGAATAGTCGGATTCCCCCGAAAGTTCATGGCATAATTAAATACTGTCGCTGGATTCGGGCAATGAAATTTCCGGTTTTGGGTCCGATTCCTATTTTCCGATATTGAGCGTACACGGTACTGCTAATACGGCACTTTGTGGTCCTTTCGATATGCTCGTGTCAATCGTAAACAGGGCCGGCGCTAGGGGGTGAGACTGTGAATCGTTTCAGGCGCCTCTAGTTGAGGGGCGGCAATTCAACCCAGTTTGCTGGCCTCCTAGGCAGAAGGTAGTTTTCTCAGAGTAATAAACATAGATAGAGGAAGCATATGTCATTTTCAGTAAGAAAATTTTGCGCGGAAATGAAAACATATCAGTGATGCGATATTTCACTCAATTTTCGAGTTTTTTCCACAAAGAACGCACTTCTTATGTCTCATAGTGAATCAACGTTTCATATCAACTCAAAATATATTGAGATGAATACTTAAATATATCAGAAATTCAGAAAACACACTTCAAGTGAGCCAAACGACGTGAAACAACGGATGACACTAGGAGAGCAATAGTTGCCAAACCTTGGATTTCAGCAGGTAGATACAGAAAATAATGAATATTCTACTTATTATAAATTCGACAATTAGGAAAAATATCGGATTCCAAATATTCAAATTTGCATTTTCAATTGAAAATCACTCAAATGAATATATTTCATTCAATAGAATATACATTCATAATGACATAGTAAAATTGTGGATTTGAAAAAATATCATAATCCGACAACGTAATCTAACATGTTAAAATTGCATATACTCTCTTCATCTGTGTTTGTCTATGGTTTTTTCCTAGGTTTTTTCCCTCCGCTGCGCTTATCAACATTCTCTGCAATAAAATCTCCAAACTGCCTTTACTAAGCCGCTTGTATGCACATGGCATCACAACGAATATACCCCATTGAAAGAGAGATAAGATCATTATGTATTCCATAAAAACGAAAAACAACACTACCTTTGCTTTCCAATTATTTGGAAACCGATGTTAACACATTCAACATATGGAACATTTCTACGATTTTGCATTCAAAACTAGTTACTTTTAAATGACAAATGTTTTCTGCGGAACACATGTTTGTAATCCCAATTAGTTATCGAACCAATACTGAAACTTTGCATGCCCTGGGTTTCTTGTGGTGTGATAGGTAATCATTCGTCGATCGTACGCAGTGTCATGTGGATGTGATCAGATATTGTACTTACTTACTGCGCATTATTCATCGGTTTTCAATGTTTCATTCACTAGAATTTAATTTTTTTATAGATTATTCATCGGAAGAAGAAAGTTCTGTATTATCATAGGGGCAGGTGCTGTTTTTTTTCATGTAATATTATTATTGATGTGTTTTAGGGCGCAGAAAATTTCTTTGCTTCAGGCACCAAAATTACTCGTGCCGGCCCTGATCATAAATAAAATTTTCCATTACAGGGTTATGGATTCGACACTAATATCTATGGATCACTTGTGTAAAACACTTTTATATCAAAAACGCTGAATATTTCGACGAAATTGGTTCATCTCCCTATTAGTTTCATCGCTCATCCTCTTATGCTACATATTTTAACAGGAATTACATCATTCTATTCAGTACTTCATTTGTAGCAACAATAAATAATTTGGGAAAAGCACTGACACCGAGTTATGATAAGCTATTGCTCACTCGTTCAGAAATATTGGAATTAATTTCACTGTTTATTTGAATGAAACGATAATCTTCTGAATTGTTCGGTTTCCAGAAAGCTCAGTTATTGTTATTTAGTGTTGAATATCAAACTGACATTTGATTTAGATAAGAGGAAGTGAGATGAATATACAAGAATCGTGAGATTGTGATGGATATTATGGAACATAGACCAGTGTCGTACCGAAATTGAGGTTTAAAATTGAATGAATTTCCAAAATTTATTCGATAATTTATTTGGCGAGGTACTGCCTCATAAGACAAGCTGCCACTGATCATTTTTGTTTTTCCAATGCGAGCATAATAAACAATAGTTTTATGTCCATTAACCCCTAGCCTAAAACGTCAAAAACCCCCGAAATCGTCAATTTCAGACAACACCGATGTAAATATAAATTGCATCTTAATCTCAGTTAGCGATGAAAGCTTCATTCATGGTTCTGACCTCGGACATCCGTTGACAAACATAGCTGTTTATTCTGATCCGAATCTTGACATTAATCCTTGAGAAAGTGTTGGTTCAGTCATTCGTTTCTAATCGATCCGCTTTTCTCAGTTTAATTAGGAGATTGTTTGGAGTGAGGTCGGAAATCTTATATAATATTTCCCTCTCGAAATCACAGATAATCTCTGAAGGGGATGAAGATAGACATTTATAAATGAAACATCACTCGAAAGTTAATTTTTTTTTACTATTCAAATGAAGAATGAGTTCGGAAAAAAATTTAAGGAAATGTTCTGGTTTGTCTGCAAAGCAATAGAGACCAACGTTTTGTTTTTTTTTTTTGAATCAGAATAATACAGACAACTCATCTATTAACTTTCTCTTTCTTATATTTGTGTTGCTTCCGCATCTACGGAGAATAGAAAATATTGTGATCATATTTGGGGTGAAACAATTCTTTGGTCGTTGGTTTCAAAATTTCCACTCGATAAATGGACTGTAACAGGCCAATTGAAAAGTCCTCGGTCTACCATATTACACATTTCTTTGGCAAAATTCGATTTTATTATTCAACATAGTTACCTTCGAGGACGAAACAGCGGTCTTCCAACTTTTCGATACCATTTTTGTAGTACAATTTGTCTTTCACTCCAAAATAGGCCTCAGTTTCGGCGATTACTTCTTCATTGGCGCTAAATTTCTTTCCAGCGAGCATTCTTTTGAGGTCTGAGAACAAAAAAAAAGTCGCTGGGGGCCAGATCTGGCGATTAAGGTGGATGCAGAAGCAATTCGAAGCCCAATTTATGCAATTTTGCCATTGTTTTCATTGTTTTGTGACACGGCGCTTCGTCTCGATGAAACAGCACAATTTTTTTCTTCAAATGGGGCCGTTTTTTAACTATTTCATCCTTTAAACGGTCCAATTACGCTTTATAATAATTGCTGTTGATGGTCTGGCCCTTTTGGAGGTAATCAATGAATATTATACCTTGCGCATTCCAGAATACTGATGCCATAACCTTGCCAGCTGACTATTCTGTTTTTTCTCGTTTTGGATTCGGTTGTCATCGTGTGCAGGAGTGCAGTCCACTCAGCTGACTGTCGATTGGACTCCGGAGTGAAATGATGGAGCCATGTTTCATCCATTGTCACATATCGTCGCAAAAAATCAGATTTATTGCACTATGGTCTTTCAAAATTATTTTGTGATTTTTTTTATTTTTTCGTCGGTGACAGCCTCTTTTGGGCGTCCACTGCGTTCGCCGTTTTCGGTTCTCATTTCACCACGTTTAAACTTAGCATACCAATCAATGATGGTTGATTTTCCTGGAAACTTTTCATCAAGTCAAGATTTTCCATCTTTTTTCAAATAACCAAAGTATCTATACTCACAACGCAATATCTCACAAACTAATGGTCGGACTGCTGTGAAATTTTGACACGTATACTTTCAAGGTTGGTACTAACTAAAAATCATATGGATTTAAACTAGCACCGCCATCTGTGCATCAGACCGGGGACTTTTCCATTGGCCTAATATTGTGCGTTAGAGATGTGGTGTTAAGTTTCTCTCATTAAAGCAGACTTTCTTCAACTGGATAAAAAGAGTGAAATAGTGACTGGCTACCATCAACTAATTCTCGGTATCTACTTTTTTGACATAGCAATATGTTGTCCCATAAAACTACAGAAATAATTACATTCCCTAAAAAACTGATGTTATTCATCTCTTCTTTCCGTAAAAATCTTGATGGAATGCGATTTCAACTCGAGATGTATTCATTCGGAAGCAAATGGCGTATTTTAATTATTTCAGCATGACCGTTTTGATGGCGATAAATCTACAAAACCCTAATTATTCATAATTTTCTAGCCGAGAGGTTGCATGTCTAATTAAAACTTACTCAGTGTGCATTGCGATGATATCTTCAAAGTATGTACGCGTTCTGTTGATTCGTTTATCTGTTTTGATTCTATTATGTGTTTTGTAATTGTCTAGATGACATCCACAAAAGAAGATCTAGAGTAGTTGTAATCTTTTGATATTTTAGTAGTAGTAGTTTAGGTATCATTGAAAATAATAAACTAAAATAGAAGAAGTCTGTAGCGTTGATTAAACTCTTAATTATGTGTTTTTTACACAAAATTTCACATTAACCTTGAAATATTCATTTCGGAGAAGCAAATTGTTTTTGAAAGAAAAAATGTACCCACTCACATATTTCGAATTAAAAATCATTTTTGGATTTCTCATTCAATTTGTGACGAAAAATTCCTAATAGTCGCTGTTTTCATGCTAAAAAAAACATCTTAACGCGTATTTTTCATTTCATCATTTAATTATCTATTATTAGATAGTTCTCGATATTGTATTAAAGATAAAAGGTTTTTTTGGATTAAAAAAAAACTTAGAGATATTTTGTCACAAATTGACCCAGCAATTTTAAAAAAATTCACACCACACCTTACTTCAAAATCTCTTATTTGAAAATCATTTATTTTTAGAAGAAGCATTATTGAGAGGCCAAGCACTATCCATTCCTGATTTCAGTTTCCTTATTATTTGAACCACGCCCTCTGGTAAGGTATCTGATCAGAGATGAAAGATAATACAAAATAAACAGATTATGAGTACGGTTGGTATTCCATAGGGATTAATATTACTCAAATCAAAACATAGCTTTCGATGAAAATAGTTCTCTATCCATTACCATTTCAGTGCTCTGTGGAACCACCATAGTCCTAGTAATAATTTCTTAGAATGACAAATTGGTTTTTCTTGAACCTTGAAAAATCCATTAACCTTAATCATACAAAAGACTTATCATTGAAAATAATAAATACTAAAACTTGAGGTGACATATTCAAATCGAATAGTTGCTATTATTGTCCCTTAATTCATTTTTGATTTATCGCTGAAAAGATCTGAAATAGCAACACAAAGACGTCGTCGTAACGTAACATTTCCAGTTGAATATAACTTTCAACGACACTAAATGTCAGCTGAAGGAAAATTCAATGCATCATTATCCTTACTTGAAAAATGTATTTACATAGATTTCAAAAAGGTCACGTTTAAGGTCGAGAAAGTACAAAGCATAAAATTATCATTCCCCAGAACCAGCGTATTGATTCATATTATGAATAACATTTTGTGAATCAAGTGATTGCTTTTGTGATTGGTATGTTCCATTTCTGAGTGGATGAATTCTGTTTGTATCGAAAAATTTACGACTGGAATGATTTTATTAGAAAGGTGACCTTTCACATTTATTACGATAACGACCAGAATAAAGAGTTTACTCGATTCCTCCGATAAGAAAACTTCGGAGCCCATGAGCTTATTTCTAATGACACTAAAACTGCTTTCGAAAGAAAGAGACACCATTCAGTTAATGGTGCTAAATGCATTTTACATCGATTCCTACTCAGATAACTTCATTAGCAATGAAGTTAGAGCTTCATCTGGAGATGCCAAGACTTCACCAGAAATTTAATTCGATCATTTCAAAAAGAAAAAAACCTCTCACAATGGCGGTATTTATTGCCGGGTGGAATCTAGAATTCTTCAGCAAGTTCTCAATGAAAATTTTTGCTTGTAGTCCTGTTTCCAAGTTTGTTGAAGAAGCTTGGCTTGACAAATGGCAACTTCACCTCAGAAGTTGCTTATAAGTTCTGCGAGCTAGAAGAATAACGTCTATAGCATGTGTTGCTCCAACTGATGCAGAAATAAAATCATTCGAATTTTCTGGTACAGCTTTCCCGGAGGCAGGGGAAAAGCTTGAAATATATTATTTTTAGGTTATATATGAAACGAATCAAAATTTTCGGATAATTGTATGAAGCTGAATTCGACCTTATTGAGAAAGCATAATGAAGACTATATCACCAAAAGATATTCACAAATAAATGAAAGAAACTACAAAAAACTTTTGTACCGACACTGAGTGATTTATAAGATAAAAGTAATGTAACACATAGTCTTGACGTTGTCGATTTTTCGTTAATTTAACATCTCTTTATTTTAATTTTTGTATCCAATCAGATCAAGTAAAGGAATGCATGTGTCGGTATTATCACGTTGTTTATAGAAATTTTCTTGTTGCAAATTCCTCAAAGTTTTTCACCATGTCTATAGAATAAAATATGAACTAGGTATTTTTAACTAAATTCATTTTTGATTTCCCCATCTGAGTTGATATCCAATTATTCATAGGTCGTTATTGGGTGGATACCTTATCCCAGATATTCCATTTTACCGAAGTATCCATTCCGCTAGCCTGCTTTTTCCTAAATTTATTCTGACCGAGACATAAAATTTGGCAATAAAACCAAAAATCCGATCAAAATGATGCTCCCTTTACGTCTACAGCCGCTCTGAGGGTAATTTCAAGGAAATTGAAAGAACTGCAAATCAGCCTATCATAACCAAGAATAATTACTAATTCATACCAATACACAGGGGTGTTTTGTATACACCTCGTGGAGAATTTTTTAGAAACTTCCAGTCATCAAGGATTTCTTTAAATCGATATTATGCTCGAATCGTTTTCCATTTCAAACAAAAACAAACCAACACCAGGTTTAAGAGCTTTAAAATCGATAATATTGTCATTAATTTCAAATTACATGAATAAATAGCATCGTTTTTTTTTGGTTTTTTTTATTCAACTGTTCAGTTCACGTTCATAAATTTTTAAGTGAATTCTAGGAATTTATATTTATAGTAACAACGTTCAACATTTTCACCTTTAAATATCTATTATAACAAAAAATTCATTAATAAATCATAATAATTCGAGTCTAAATTAAAAAATTTCACTTCAAATCGTGCTCTAACGAAATTGTTATTCTAAAAATAGGTTATGCTTTCTAGAAAAATAATACTTTATATAGAATTGAATCTGTATATATGAAAATTTGTCGCTGGAAGTTGATTTTTATCATAACAGATAAATATTAAATTCAAATACCAATAATTAACTCATTCTACCAATGAAATTGTTAGTCTTTCAGTAATTTTTCTCAAATATCACTGAAAAATACGAATACTTTTTTCTATCCAACTGAACAAGTGCTTCGTGCTAATTCATATGTATGTTAATCCTTGAGATTTCAATGATGTTCGAATTACAATGAAAAAAATTCAATTTCAGGTGAATTGGAGATCAAAAAAATTCAATAATTATCTAAAATAAGATTTTTTATGAAGAAAGTTTTGGTATTTTCAAGTAAGTTTTTCAATTTTCAAATGATTGAATGAACATATTGCAAGAGGTTGCATATAATAATCAAAATAACAACTATTTTCACTGTAGAATTGAAAAAATTCAATAGTTATAGTATTTTCTTCATTTGTTATCACTTTGAAATGAGATAATCACCTTTCTGTTAGAATTAACCTTCAATATCTACATCAACCGAATTCCCAGTTCCTTCGCCATTTTGCAACTACTTCAATAAAAATAATATTAATATTATGATGCTCACTTTTCTGGTATAAATTTCGAATTCTACATCATATAAACGAATCTCCAAGATAATAACCTGAACAGGACAATAACAATTGAGTTCAAAAATCCATCGACCAATAATATCCCAATTAAAATTCCTGAAACAGAGTTAATATCAAATTCTCATTTCTATTCATTACGCGAGAAAGTAAAAGTGGTCCAATAATTCTTCTGATATGGAAATTGAGCGAAAGAGAATAATTCTTTGAACGTTTTTTCCAAGCAAATGGGCTTTTTATTCAAGTCTTTGTTCTATACTTCACCAGAGCAAATGAAACACTAATCTTCTTAGCGATAATTTGCAAATTAAAACTCAGGTGGAGAAGCCTCACATTTCATTCGAAGATTGCTCTCCTTATGTTCCCTCCATTTCAGGTCATTCTTAATGTATCATAACGAATTTTTTTTTGGAAACGAGCAAGTGAGAATTTGTATTAATTAATTTTCTACCTGAAATGTTGTTAGAATTACTTTTCGAAAAATGTTATGGTGGATAATAATTTAGAGATGTAAATGATACAAAGGATAAAATGTTGATGTTGGCTCATTATTTGTGTACAAACATAGCCCTCATCTCAACTCCGGGTGAAAACTATGGGAAACTGGAGTAGTTCCGTTATCCACCCTTCTGCCCTTGTTTATATGCGTAGCAGAGGCGTAGTTTCAAAAATTTGGGAAATTTGCCAAACCAGCTAATCATTATCACGACCAATCGGTACAATTCCTAGAGGGGTGATAATTTGGGCACATTCACACAAATCTAAATTGGGTATTGGGAAGTATTTTGGTTCAGATGGGATGTGCCTAAAAATAACATCAAGGAGCGTATGGACGTATAAGAGATGGTGAAGGAGATGAAAGCTGGGTGGAGCAGCAGGATAATTTCGGGTGGTGTACGTGACGAAGTAGAGGATTCGGTCCAGGTGGTGGCTGTGACATTTGAAGCCTCTCGCGCGTCAACACAGCGGGAAGGCGGAAAGAAGCAAAGATGTGGATAGACTTACCCGCAGATGGCAGATTCGAGTGCGAGGACAACCAGCACGAATGGACAGACCACTCGGCGAGGCCCCATCGTGGCTTTTGTTACCTACACGTGTACCGCTTGATACATTTCATTCGGCAAGAAGCCACCCACAAACTGATGTTATTTTGTGTCACATCTGATAATGCACTAGGAGTGGTCTCTGGACCCAGCCAGCCTGGCATCCACTGCGCATGCTGTTGAAAAATGGGCAGAGTAAATCGTCAACTAACAAACCTTTACGGAGGTCAGGGGGAGAATGTTCTGCGCGAGGATCTAGCCGATCTGGACACGTCGTAAACCGATTCACGGCACTGGCGAACGCTTTCCTAACCTAGCAAATTTTACGGCTACAATTACGCTCTTTATTTCCACCGATCCACCTGCCGTACATGCTCCTATAAATATTCTCCCCCCCCCCCATTGGGTTATTTTTTCACCGGGATTTTCGGAGGTCCTCGGGGGGGTAAACAAACCGGTGATGTTTCGGGCCTGCGAAGACTTCTTCAGGTGTTTCTCTGTTCAGGATATTCTATAAATAAACGGTGGAGTTTTTAAGCACCGGCTGATTCAGATTTTTTGTTGTTAAGGTGTAATGATTGGTATAAATCCGGCTCGAAGGACCTAATTGTTATAATAATGGGTGCTATGTTGTCGAATGATAATATTTATGAACCTGAATGAGATTATTCAATAAACTTACTGATGTTTCAAAAAATAACAGTTGTCGAATAAAAAATGAAGAAAATATTGAATAATTTTGAGATATATTCAATTTGATGATTTTTGAATGTAAAACAGTTTTTTTTATCTTAACTTCTGCATTTCCTTGTTATGTGGTAATTTTGCATAAAAAAATTGAGACAGTTTGCAAATGTTCCGTGTTCCGAAGAGTTGAAATTTCTTTTAAAAACTGACTATTTATTTATCTCGCCTAATTTTTTAGAGAGAGAAATCATACGCCATTGATATTTCTAACTTAAAATCATTTTTGAATTGCTCGTTCCATTTTAGAAGAAATGAGCTCTAATCCTTCTTTTTCGAACTACTTCTTGAAACCCGCCAATTTTCATTTCAACATATCGATCGGTTTCAAAGCAATAAATAAATAGTCAAATAATAAATAGTCAAAATCCACCATTTTGCAACCAACCAGACATAATTATCAAATTTTAATGTATAAAATTCACAAATATTTTTGAAAATTCGAAGACAAAAATGTTCACCACGTACTCCTATTCTTCTCCATAACAAAGCAGGGAGCGATAAAATAGAGAATATATATAAAGGATACCGCACACTTCATTAGAGAAAGTGGACCCCTGTTGTCAAATTGCTTAATTTTTTTATATTTTATAGTCCAGGTCAATCCAAATCCAAATTTCAGTAGGCACAAATTTTTCTATAGGCTATATAGGTTTATAAACGCTAGAAGCCCCTGAAAACTCTGATTTGTTCTCCATTGTATTACGACAAACTTTATTGTTAAATTATACAAAACGATATCCTGGAAAAACACTTTCTCTTATAAAGTGTGCGGTATCCTTTCACAGAAGTACTCGACAAGCAGATTCATATTTTGGTGTTTATTTATATGTTCATTCGTCCTCTTATTACTCGAACCCAAATCAAAATCGAATTATCAGTGGCGTAGATTAGTATATAACCTGCACCTTCGCCATTTTGTAACACCGTGCAATGAAACTTTTATCGAAGGTGACTTTTGAAACTTGCAAATAACAACAATGCTTTTTATATGTTTTTCTGAGACTCGATAAATTTTCTTTTTTTTCCAAATTTAATACAACTATTCCTTACATTTATTTTTTTCACACCAAGAACATGTAGAGGAGGCAAAAATATATACAGTAGGTACACCTAAACTTTTTATTGGAACTTTCGTTCACCATTTTAAAATTTGCCATTATCTTTAACAGATTTTCGAATTAATTGAATGAAATCGGGAATATTCTTTCCAACATTCTATATATTTACATCAATTTCAACTTGCAGTTCAACTAGGAAGTATGAAGAGTTCTGAATAACTGTTTGTCTTTGAATCGAATATATCTATCAGTTAAAATTGTTGAAATTCTAAATATTTCCTCTCCCTCACTATCGGAAATTCAAGTTATGATTGGAACTTGAAGAGAAGTTCAAAATTCTTGAGAAGTCGAGGTATTTTTTTGGACTGAACGTTCCCACTTCAATTGCAAGTTGAGAAATTTTCATTACATGCATTTCTGCTTTCTGAAATTCATTATAGGAACTTAATGAAGAACTATTTCATTCTCAAAATTCCAGATATTCATCTATATTTTCCCAAGAAACGAATGTAACAAGACGTTCTCAATTTTGATGGCATTCTCAACCTAATTTATGGAATTTCATCTCCAATTAAACTCGGAGTGCCATCTATCTGGACTTTCCCATAACAATGAAAAGCGAAGGAAGATGCTTTCATTTTCATATCGAAACGTATTGTTGCATCATGTTGGTACACGCTAAACGTGTTTTCTTGGTTCTGCGTATAAAATCGAATGAATTGTTGATATTTATAAGAACGCTTTTCTATCAATTACTAAGTGTATAGTGTGAATAACAGTTACTTCAGAAGTAGTTTTTTTTTTTGTGAAAATATCAAGGGTAAGCGATTTATGAGTCATCATGACACTCACACGACACGAGATTAAAATGATGGTTCAAGAAATGGTCAAGCAGTTTAGTATGAATGATGATTTCATTAATAATATCGCTAAAAAAGTTTCGATCAATATTCAGCATTCAATTGACGTAAAACTGGGCCAATTCGAATCAAAACTCGACGAAGTTAAAAAAGGCATCGAGATAATGGACCACAAATATGCAGAAGAGATTACTAATTTGTCAGAACATGTTGATGAACTCCACAAAAAAGTGCATGATTTCAGGAGGGAATCCCCAAACATCGCACAGATTGTGTCTGAAGTGAACGATTTAAAAAGGAGAGAAAATAACATTTTGATTTTCGGTATTTCTGATGATGTTTCTAATGAATTCAATTATGTCCTTGATATATGTAAAATAGTTATTCCTAACGTAAATGTAGGGGATATTAAAGTTAATCGCTTAGGACGCTCCCAGCCAAATAAATCACGTCCAATTAAAGTTCATTTTCCGGATGTTAATAACGTTTCTCTTATGTTGAGGAACAAAAAGAAACTTGCGAACTATGATGTATACAAAGATGTCAATATTCGAACAGACCTAACACCGAATCAAAGAGAATATCATTGTCAAGTTTGGAATGATCTTAAGGCACGACAAAACAATGGAGAGCAAGATATTTTTGTGAGATATATAAATGGTGTTCCAGTAATACGTAAAAAAAAACAGTCAAGGGGAGTGTAACTTTCAATGATGATCTATTTGTATATTATCAGAACTGCAGAGGACTAAATACCAAAACTCATGTATTTTTAAAGAATGTATTGGCTAGTGATTATAAAATTTTTGCATTATCCGAAACCTGGTTAAGAGACGGCTTATTAAGTTCAGAACTATTCCCAGATAGCTTTGTGGTATATCGTAAAGATAGATCATACGGTTGTCGCGGGGGTGGTGTTTTAATTGCCATTGACAGTTATTATTGTAAATCAGAAATATGCGACGTTGAATGTCCTCTGCAATCTGTTGATGTTATTTGTGTTAAATTGGTTATTTCGCCAAGTGTGTCAATTCATTTACTATTATTGTATATTCCTCCTGAAACTAATTATATGAAATATGATGAAGTACTCGAATTTTTAGAAGGCTTCGAACACATCGACAACACTGTTGTTATGGGTGATTTCAGTATTCCTGAATTGCAGCGCTTTTACGAAACTAATGAGTCATCAAACCTAGTACTCAGATATAAATCATTTGGACACCATTTTCACAGTCCTGTTTTGTCGGTGTGTAGAAGCCTGAACAATGTCCCTTCGGTTGATGTTTTTTTTTCTGTCCTTAAATGAGTTTAAAAGAAAATTGTATTATCTGATAGAAAATTTATATTGAATTTTTTTTTTCTGCCGACGGCGATTCCGTTAGTTATCATTATTTGGTAATTTTTTCATGTTACTCACACCTGTAATTGGGCATGTGCCTGTTGGATGTAATACATTTAAATAAATAAATAATCAACACTAATAGGAAAAATTGAGAAGAAGTTTCAACTTAGTTACTTAATGAAATTAAATGAATTCTTCCTAAAGTCGGAGTATGGAAGAAATGGAGTCAAAAATTTTTCCGTGGGTTCTAAAAGATGAATTGAAAAGATGTTTAATTTACGGAACTAGAAATTTATATGGCTCCATCTAAAAATATTCCAAATTTTTCTTCTTCTCACGAATTTCTCATTTTAACGATTTCCTAACGAAACTTCGTAAAGATTAATAAAAACGAAATAAGATCCGAGATCGCTCAGAATAATATCTTCAATTTCATAAAAACTCTACGTTGAACCGACGAA
Organism: Harmonia axyridis; assembly: GCF_914767665.1. NCBI lineage: Eukaryota > Metazoa > Arthropoda > Insecta > Coleoptera > Coccinellidae > Harmonia > Harmonia axyridis. The sequence goes on from NC_059503.1 coordinate 10,231,584, forward strand.
GTTCGTACAATGCGGAAAAGCTTCACTAATCAAATCTTCGAAAAAAATTGAATATTTAACGACAACTCGTTTCTTACTTTGCCTTCATTATGACTGACTGGATATTGCGAATTTGATGCCCCTACTTATTATATCGTAAAAATGCAGAGTACAGGATGGTTTAGAGTTGTTTGTATTGGATTAAGTGTTGCTAGGGCGTTCCTTCAGGAAGCTTGCATGCAGGTCGATCATAACATAAGTTAATTACTGATAAAGTTAAATAATTCTTATCAATGCAACACATCTCACATATGCAACCAGGAAACTCACTGATGATCGAAATTAAAATAATATATTATAAATTATAAATGAGTCTAATCATCTGATTGAATTCGAAAGTAGAGGTTGAAGGTTAAAGAAAAAATGTTGAGAATTTTGAATTACAAAACATTACTGGATAAAAGAAGAATACGAATATAAAGGTTTTTTTAGAGCTATAGAACTTTTAATTGCAATAAAACAACGATGGATTATTCGATTGACATGAATTTTATTAATCCGCAAGATAATCTTGTGGCATTACATTTCAAATATGATTTCTGGCATATGGCCGCCATGGCTGGCTCGAATGTAGTCCAATCTGGACGTGCAATTTTCGATGACTTTTTCCAACATTTGTGGCCGTATATCAGCAATAACACGGCGAATGTTGTCTTCCAAATGGTCAAGAGTTTGTGGCTTATCCGCATAGACCAATGACTTTACGTAGCCCCACAGAAAGTAGTCTAGCGGTGTTAAATCACAAGATCTTGGAGGCCAATTCACAGGTCCAAAACGTGAAATTAGGCGGTCACCAAACGTGTCTTTCAATAAATCGATTGTGGCACGAGCTGTGTGACATGTTGCGCCGTCTTGTTGGAACCACAGCTCCTGGACATCATGGTTGTTCAATTCAGGAATGAAAAAGTTAGTAATCATGGCTCTATACCGATCACTATCGACTGTAACGTTCTGGCCATCATCGTTTTTGAAGAAGTACGGACCAATGATTCTACCAGCCCATAAAGCGCACCAAACAGTCAGTTTTTCTGGATGTAACGGTGTTTCGATATACACTTGAGGATTAGCTTCACTCCAAATGTGGCAGTTTTGTTTGTTGACGTTTCAACCATAAGTGCGCTTCATCGCTAAACAAAATAAAATGGACGTAGTGCGCGATATGTATTCCGCACAGAGCCATTATTTTCGAAATGAAATTGCACTATTTGCAAGCGTTGTTCAGGCGTGAGTCTATTCATGATGAATTGCCAAACCAAACTGAGGATAAATCACTTGACAGCTGTTGAATCGGTCGCCATCTCGAACAGTAATGCTAACTTAAAGTTATATACCTCGAAAAAAAACACCCGTTACTAATAGTTCAATAATTTTATCATTCAGTGTTTGAAGGATTTGGACATTTCATCTCGGAGAGACTAATGGAATCAGCATTTATCACTATGGCATTCAGTGTTCCCTGCCATATACACGTACCATTTCCAATTTAATGTTTCACCTGAAGATTGTTTAAGCGGAATCAACAGGATTTTTGCGACGATATGTGCCAATAGATGAAACATGTATTCATAATTACCCCATTTAGTCAAAAAGAGTGTCACTTGACTGGTAAGTAGTCGGTGAAAGCCGTCTAAAGTGACCTAATTCTTAAACATCAGCTGGCAAGGTTATGGCATCCCTACTTTGGGAAGTGCATCGTATATTATTCTTTGAAGATCTTGACAATCTTAAAAACATCATTCGATCACATTTGAGTGCAGAAATGAAGAGAAAACGTCCTCAAATGCGAAAGAAAAAAATATTTTTCACCAAGACAATGCTCTTTGTCACAAATTGATGAAAATCATGGCCAAATCGAACCAATTGCGCTTTAAACTGCTAGGCCACCCAACTTATTCTTCAGATCTGGTCCCCAGTGTTTACTAGCTTTGTGCAGGCCTATAAAGAATGCTTCAGGAAGTGATTTCTTGGTGAAGTGATTTCTGAGATTTCGAAAGCTAAGACGAATCTTTATACAGAAAAGGTATTGAAAAGTACGAGGAGCGTTGGAGCACATTTACCACATGATATTGTGACTTTATTTTTTTCGAAATATTCAACAAACCTATCAATTCATTATTCTAAATAAATAATGGAAACTAATTTATTCAGTGTCTTCTGACACTGACTGTGCAATCAAATAAGTATGTTTTCTCTTCGGCCATCCCTTCTAAACAGCCATTATAACTGTTAATAGCCGAAGGATAATTTAAGTCTTCCATACATCGTGAAGAAAGACCCTCTCACAAAATAGCATTGCTTTGTTTGGATTTTATTTGTTTTTTATTACTTGCATCCAGACGCAAACAATTTTAATGACAATCCATCTGAGTTTGGAGGAGGGTTAGGTCATTGTAAGTCAGTCAAATCTAAATATACTCTGTGACATAAAAAATGAACCACCAAGAAGGCCTTGGAATTGGCAAAAATGTTCAACCAGTTGGAGGTTGTAATTGGTTAAAATTGAACCTATTCAAAGAAGTCACTAGTCATTGAACATGTTACGTTTTAGTTATTGTTTCAATCGAAATTATTTGGTATATTTTTCGAAATATTGGGTTGATTTGGGTATTAATTTTGGTTGGAATTATTTTGTGTTCTTCTTTTGAGGCTTACCTAGATCAGTGGCCAAAAGTGTGACAACATGAAAATCATTCACACCATCCATTCAGAAGCTAGAGGATCCGATTTTTCAACAGGATAATGCTTGCTTTTGAGAACTTCGTAGAAGCAAACGTCAATATATTGCCGCGGCCACCCAGATGTCCCGATTTTTCGCCTATTGAACAAGTGTGGAGCAACTAAACCAAATAGGCAGTCCTCCACGAACATTAGAAGGTCTCCAGCATTGCCTGGGATGTAATAACGCAAGAGGAAATCGATCACCTGGTGTAATCCATGCCAAAGAGAGTAAATTAATAAGGGCGATATCAATCGAATATCTTTTTTGACTACAAAAAAAATTCGTTTGAATTCTCATTTTTTTATGCTTTCTAAAAACAGTACAGGTACCAATCTGAAGAATTTTCGGCCTTGAAACAGTTGCGAACATACTTCAAGCATTTCATATTAAAAATCAAACTGTTGAAGTTCAAATAATGAAATTAAATGATAGATTGACTGGTGTCAGATGACACATGTTAAATTTAAAATACAATTCGAAACCCTTAAGTAAACCTTCAGAACTCATATTTCTCCTATGGACGTGGTTGATTGATGTTCTTTTATATTATCGATTTAAATGGGAATCCAACATGTTTTCGTTCATTTTTAGGACTCCATCATTCTGTTCGAGCTTATTTACATAATAATATTGGCTAGGACGGGCTGTATTGCATGTTGAATACATTTCTTCATTTTGTCTATAAATCAAACTTAATCGGTTTTATACAGCGTTTTCGTGCAGTTCATGTTAAAGAAAAGGTTAATGGAAATTGTGTGGAGAAGCTGAAGACTGAATGAACATTTTTCAATCTTCATTTTCTCTAATGTTCGACCGATCAATAGTTATATAAATTTTTTTCAGAATATTCAATAATAAAATATATTGAAGTGATTTACGATTGAAGAGCAGGTTGCGCAATCTCTGAACGTAACATTTTTGTAACTTTCCAAAGTAGGTGATTTCCATGAAAATACAGAATATCTCAACTAGCTTTAGCAGTTAGTTCGAGAAAAAATACGTGAAAATTTTGTTTTTTTTTTTGCTGAAATCTTCATCACCAACAAAACATTTTCCTATTTCCTTTTAAGAATAAATTTGAAGCGATTATTTTTAATATTAATTAAAACTCACGAGATTGGAAGTGGTGCTCGATATTCCTTATCAAATAAGTACTTCTGAGTGAAAGAATGAGCTTGACAAATCTAAAGCGGTCGAAGTACTAGATGATTCAGAAGCTGTTAATGTACATAAATTATGTGAAGCAGTTAATTTAAAAGACAAATTTCAAGATGATAAAGTTTTTGGGTCGTAAGATGGATATATTCATAACACTCGGGACTATAATAAACACAATTAGGTATAATTATTATCATTCGTTACATGATAAGCTAATAAATTCTTAATTCAAATTCAAATATCCTATTTCCTTTCGAATAGGAGTGAAAATATGGATATTTTTGAAATACCGGCAACGCTGCTTTGTGGTTCATTGTTTTGATTGTGATGCAAAATATAAACATTTCGAGGACGTTTTCATTCTTATTAAACTCTATTTTGTAGTCTTTGTTGATGAACGTTCATATCGAATATAAATGGTATCATTAAAATTCTATTACATTATGAAAAATAATTAAATGGCCTCATCTCTAAATCTGTAAACTTACAACCTATTCGACTGGCTGCACCAATGCGAATTAATTCGAATTTTCATAGAGCTAAATGACATAATGAGCTCGAATTAATTCGCACTGGTGCAGCCAGTCGAATACGCTTTGAATAAAACAAACAATTGTTGTCTCTGGTTAAGCTTTCTACATTCTCCAAATTATGTTCTTCTCCTTCAAAACCCCTCAAGAATAGAATGTTCTTCAGCATTAACCTGATAGCAAATATAAATGAAATAAAAACAGAAATAATCTTAAAACACCGAACTACTGGAAATAATTGTAAATAAATGGATTAAATATAGAGGAAAGCAATGAAAACGCATGTATCCTTCTTTGGTCTTAACATCACAGAACACTAAATATATTAACATTAACATTGGAACCATAGAAATAAATATAAATAATATTATATTTCTATGCCTGGAACTGAATTCATTTAACATATTTAAAAATAGGAAATTTAAATCCATCAGTATGGAGTGAAAATCGAATAAAATAAATTTCTCATTAAATAATATCAACTAAAAAAAAAGCTAATTTTTCATTGAACAAGTTTCGGAAATAACAAGAAAAATATTTCTATGCACAGAGTCAGAATTGAGGTTAGCTTTCCGGTAAATTAACAAAGCGTCAAAGACACAGGTCACAAATTATAAATTAATTTTCTGTGAAACTAAAAACAACCGTCAACTCATCAACAGAACGTAGTTGCCCGGTATGACTAGTTGTTATTAATTCAACAATCAAAACCATTTTATTGATAAGAATTATTTTTTTATAATTAAAACGAAATGAGTCGAAGAAGAGCTCATGATGATGAGGATGGTTACGGTAAGTTAATATTCGTAACCTACTTTCAACATTCCCAAAAAATTGTTATTTTAGATCGGGTCTATCGAAAAAGGAGAAGGGTATCCGAAAACCAGGAAATTGAAGATAGATTGGAATCTCTCATAATGAGAGTTGGAGAAAAAAGTAATTCATCATTGGAATCAAATTTGGAAGGTTTGGCAGGAGTCCTTGAAGCTGATCTACAATCTTTCAGAATTAAGATTCTTAGAATACTGACAGATAGTGCTATTCGTGCACCTGAAAAATGTACTATATATACTACGCTTGTTGGGTTATTGAATGCCAAGAATTTCAATTTTGGTGGAGAATTTGTTGAATATATGGTTCGAACATTCAAAGAATCCTTGAAGCTATGTAAATGGGATGCGGCCAGGTATGCTTTAAGGTTTCTTGCCGATTTGGTAAATTGCCATGTTATCTCTGCTACTTCTCTTTTACAATTATTGGACAACATGATGGAATGTGCTAATGAGGAAAATGTACCTAGGGTAAGTTATTGTGATTCTGAAAATACACTGAAAACTGAAAAATGAACTTAAATAGGTTCGTAGAGACTGGTACTGTTTTGCAGTGTTGAGTACCTTACCATGGGTTGGCAGAGAACTTTATGAAAAGAAAGAACAAGCTTTGGAACACCTTATGGTACAAATTGAGGTATTCTTGAATAAACGAAATAAGAAGCATCACAATGCGCTAAGAGTTTGGGCTGTAGACGTGCCTCACCCCCAAGAAGAATATCTTGATTGTCTCTGGTCTCAAATAAAAAAATTACGGCAGGATAATTGGCAGGAAAAACATATTCCAAGACCTTATCTCGCATTTGATTCCACTTTGTGTGAAGCTCTCCAGCACAATCTACCTTCCATCATACCTCCACCACATCAAGATACTTTCGAATATCCTATGCCTTGGGTAGTCTTCAGGTATGTTGTCAGCTTTATATTTCCTCAGTTCAACTGAACTTTGTCCACACATCAGTTCTTCGATTAGTAGACGAAAGCACCTAAGTAAAAAAAAATATGAGGAAAGCACTGTTGTGAAGCCAGGAAATTTTAATGCTTGTTCATCCATACGCCCTTGGAGACCCCAGAACTATATATATGCATTTATGTGGACTGATTTATTTATACAGTAGACTCTTGTTAACTGGAATTATTTTCAATCCCATGAAAAAGCCTGTCCAAGTTGAAGAAATAACTATGCATAACTCAATATCTATTACGGTTAAACTTTACTTTACCTTCATAAGTCAAAGATACAAAAATTACCTCTATAACTCAGTCACTATTTATTTAATTCGAAATCCCGCCACACAAGTCGCAAAGTGTCGGTGAATTGATTTAATTGAAAAACGCGTTTCTAAAAGTTTCAAGCAGAAGAAGATTACCGACTTCAGTCAAATAGTGTACACATTTCTCTTTATGGTTTTCATATTATAAAGAGTTAAAGGTTTAGTTTTGCAAAGGATGTAGGAAATACATCTTTTTTGTCAAATGTTCTTTATCCTGACTCTCCTAGCCTTTAAGGGACCTCTCAAAAGTTTAGAGCTTGTATGAAAAACTTATGAAGAGCCTACATCCCTAATTTCTGAAATAAGCTTGGAAAATTTTGATTGAAATGCTCCTGCATACTAATTTTTCAAGAGTAAATCAGTTGAAAAAAATTTTGCTTTCAAATAAACAAACTATTTGAATTAATTGACTCTTTTGACGTTTTGGAGTCTAAATCAGACTTCTTCAGTAGACATACTCTTAAAATATTCAAAATTTGACATTGCCAACACACAGACGTTGATCTAATTTATTTTGAAATTTTCTTTTGTCAATTCATTTTTCAGTAAATTCATCCAAATATCTACGTCTACTATAAGGAAACAATATCACTATTCTTCACCTCTATAACTGGACTTTTTATTTGGTTTACCTCTGCAAGTCGAATTTAATCAAGAATGACCTGTATAGCTCTAAATACGTCCTAGTCAAACTATATGTAACTCAGAAAGAAATATCTTGGTCCTGTGGTGTTTCGACTCAATGAGAGTCCAATATATGAACTTAATTTAAATTGAAACATATAAACTTAATTTGTTTTGATAGACATACTAGACAAAGTATATATTATTATTTGGTCCTGTCTTTCTGTCCTAGAATTGGTGTTCTTTTGAACTGATGTTAAGTTTGGATTTATGTGTTTCATTTTACTCTATTCATTATTTCAGATTATTCGATTACACTGATTGCCCAGAAGGGCCCATCCTCCCAGGAGCACATTCGATTGAAAGATTTCTTATAGAAGAGCACTTGCATTCAATTATTGAAATGTATCATTTAGAAAGAAAGGATTGCGCTGCTCACATTCTGGACTTTCCTTATAAACTTAAGATTCCTCTTGAATACTGTATCGTAGAAGTTATATTTGCAGAACTTTTCAATATGCCAACACCTAGATACTTGGAGATTTGTTATGGTTCGATTCTCATTGAGCTGTGCAAGTTACAACCAGCGACAATGCCTCAAGTATTGGCTCAAGCCACTGAAATGCTATTTATGAGGATAGATACTATGAATGTTTCATGTTTTGACAGATTTGTCAATTGGTTTTCCTATCATTTGAGTAACTTTCAGTATAGGTGGACGTGGGAAGATTGGGATTCCTGTCTGAGTTTAGACTCCGAACATCCAAAACCAAAATTTATCAGGGAGGTGATGCTTAAATGTATGAGGTAAGATTCATGTCCTACTATTTATCAATAGTTATCCATCGAATATTCACATAGTAGTCTATTTCAATGAAAAAAAGTCTTTACTTGATGTAACTCCAACTAACTCAAAAAATTGAACGATAATTATTCTATTTCCACTTTTTGAGATATGAATAACAATATGAAACGTTACAATATAAAATGTTATAAAATTTTGCAATAAAAACAAATTAATTCATACCTATTATGACGTGATGTTGAACAAACTGCATTGAATAAATTTACAATGATATATATTTGAGATGAACATATGTGTCATTTGATTTTCGTTTCATTGCGTAGGGTTTAACTGAATTTCGAAATTTTGTAGAATATAATATGTCAAGTAAAGTATTTATACATTTTTTTTTCTAGGTTGTCCTATTGGCAACGTATCCGAGAAATATTACCAGATTCTTTCAGCTGTTTCATTCCAGAGAAGACTGAACCATATTATAAATATTCCCAGGAAGGAGCTGGTAAGTGTTCATTTGAAAATTTAATACATATACTAACAAGATATACAGGATATATACATTATGTCAAGAATTTTTTTTTTTATGATGTGTAGGTCATTTAAAGACTTCAAATCTTAAAATCAAAGTTTGGCATTTACTACTAATGGTGAGTTCAGTTATATCAGGGAAGGAGATAAAATACTGTCTTCTCATTGACGAGAAAAGTTGTTTGATTTGTTACCTAACTAGTTCTGAAAATTAGATTAGGTTGATTGGCTAGGATCTTTGTAGGCTGATCTTAAATTTCACTACACCATGAATTTAGCTCTGAAAAACTCAATTTAAATGCAAAGGATTATACTTTTATCACGAAACTGAAAGTTTTTTTCATAATGATTCATATAGATAAAAAAGTCAATGATCTATTGATTCCATGCTTTTATCTATTCAGCATAAAATTTCTATTATTCTTTCATATTTGCTAATATTGAAACTTCTTGTTAAATAAAAATATATTTACAACTCAAGTGCGATAAATATCAGTTATAAGTGAAAATAATTCAAATATCTGTTACTGAAATATTTGAAGCAAAAACACTATCAAATCATTTACTCTTGAATAATTTCAACTATTGAATATTCCTTCAATTATTACAACATTTTTCAAGTAAAAGTTGAATTTCTTGCTTTGGAAAATATTAAATAGTTAAATTACATATGGATTATCTATTGAAAAGTTGATTAAGATTATAATATTCAATATTTACATATACATAACATATTCAACTTCATATTCAAGAAAGTTATTCTTTCTAGATTTAGCTCAAATTTCACTTAAAGGTACATTTTCATTCTATAAAAATAAATCGTTCTATCACAAGATAAAAAAATCAGGTAAATCCTCATAATGGAATTATTAAACCTTTATAAATTCTTTCTTCATTCATTCTTTATTATTCTTCGCTTTGAAAGTGTTATTTTTTCTAGATTTGGGCATGTATGAACGTCTTCTATATTTTAAGTTTTTCTTCTCTTGTACTGGATTCTTGTTCTCAACTGTAGTTTTTTTATTTAACAGTTCTAAACTTTTAGCGTGATTCACAAGTTGTAGCGCAATATTATCGAATGCCTCCTTCTCTGTTGATTTCTTTGTAGTTTCTTCAGTTTCAGGTAATTCTGCTCTGAAGATTTGTAATTTTTCATCGTTATGTAAATTACTCAATTTTGCCCTAATTGTAGGAAGTACTTGAAGTTCATCTATAATTGAGGGTTTTTTTTTATTTACTTTGTAGCTTATTGATGTTAGGTAACTTTGACTCGTTAGTGGTACACCTGGGGTAGTTATATCCAATGATTGAGTTATATAGTTGTTCTTTGATTCCGCATAAAATTGTGTCAAGGAAGTTGTTGGAGGCACTGTCGATGCTTCGTAAAAATCTGCATAAATTATCCTAGGTGTCTTAGCAACAGTTCGAGTGGGTTCAGTGGTAAAACTTGATTTATATATCTTCAACGGTGGACGTTTATAACTACTGTATTTTTTTTCTTTTTGTTTTGGTTCTGCTGGGCCAAAGATATCATCATCTGTGTAATCCTGGAATTTACTCTTATTGTTGCTGATTGCTGCAGAATCTTCTTCATCTGATATCTCTTCTACCAGGAAGTCATTGCTTTTTGTTGTTGTTGGTTTTAACTTCGTTGTTACAGGTCTAGTTGCTTGGGTCGATTTGAATATTGCTGTAGTCATTTTTGTTGTAGAGCTCGTGGTAGATTGAACTGGAGTAGTTTCAGTTGAGGGATAATTTATAGTATGGTACTTGGATGTTTGAGGACCGTAGTAGGTTATTAGAGTATTGATTGAAGGTGTGTTGAAGTCTTTCTCTGTTGTTGGTTCTGATTGTGTATAAGCTGGAGTACTGGGAATTCTGGAATAATATGTATTTTCCTTTGAATTTCCATCAGTTATTATCGATGAAAGTGTGGTTGTATCAGATGTACTAGGAAATACCAATGTTGCTCTCGATACGTTGATGGTTGTTGAAGGCTCTCTTTTTTCTGTCGTATGTTCCTTATTGCTGTATGTGGTTAAGGTGCCTTGATTGTAATCATGGGAAGTAACTGTAGATTCATCGAAAGGAGATGTTGGGATGGGAGTTACTGTGATGATTGTTTCATTGGGTTCTGGAGTGCTTTGGGCATAATAGTTGTAAATTGGAGTGCTTTCTGTATATCTTTGCGTTGGTGTTGTTTGCATTGCAAATGTAGTTTCTCTGGTTGTTTGTTGACTTGATGTATTTGGTATGGGTAATGTTAAAGTAGTTCTTTGCGTTCCATAGGTATAAGGTGTTTCAGTTGTGAGATACGATAAAGGAATCTTGGTTCGTCTGCCAAACACTGATTGTTCTTCTGTAATGGTAGTTCTTGGCGAAAAAGATTGGGTTGTTGCAGTTTCTTTGTAAGGCCGGGAAATTTGGTTTATTATGGGTGATGTTTCCTTGAATGGAGCTTCTGTTACCTTTCTCATGGATTCAGTTGGATGGACTGCAGGAAACAAATTGAAGTCTTCATCATTCTCATCGTCATAAACTTGTGTTTTCCTTTCTAGTGGTTGTTCAGTGAACTGTTTACGTGGTGGATATTTGTCAGAAGTGATCGTAAATATATCGTTAACATCTTTTTCTTCCTGTCCTGATTTATCAACGTCTTCGGCAGCGAAGAAATGTATGGTAGTTTTTTTCGGCAGTTTCGTAGAACCCATATCCTTGACCACTTCTGGTCTTATCGTTGAAGATGGCGGTATCAATTCTTTCATTATAAATAGGGGTACTTTGGTTGAAGGTATTTGGTTTTGAATACTGGCCTGTGTATGATACTTTGTTACTTCAGTTACTGTAATTGGTTTTGATGGTACAAAGTTGATTTCGCTCGTTGGTACTTCGGAATTTTGTATGGTCCCAACAGGTGTTAAAATTTGAAACTGTCCAGACTGTACAGTTGTCGTAGAAACTTCTGTAACTGGAACTATTTGTCCGTTTGGTAGTTGCACCAAAGTGGTTTTTCCAGGAGTGTTAGGTGTTAATTGGAATGCCGGTCTAGTAGGTTTAAGAATTGATGGTATCTCTACTCTATTGATTGTGGTTCTTGGCGATGTGCTGCTTTGGTCTATCTTGAATCTGTGTCCAGTAGTGCTGGTCTTGGCGGATAAAGAATTAATAAGGTTTCTGTAAAGCTGGATTTCTTTGAGATTATCCTTGGAATTCGCTTCGTATTGTACACTAGTGGGCGGGGCGTTTGGATGGAGGTGTGTTAATGGTGGAGGGTGGGCGTGAGTTATCAATACTTGAGGGTAGTGCTCGTTTGGCGGTCTAGGCACGTATTGTCTATGCCATTTGCCTTGATCGGGGCTGGAATAGAACTCATTGTGTTCGTAGCTGTGTCTTTGATTAGTCTTGATGACGAAAACGTGGCCGGGTATGCCATAGTCGAATTTTCCGTTTTTGGTGATGAATCCATCTTTCAAAGCCTTGTCCACCGGTGATATCGTGTACTCAACTTCGTATCTGTACCCGTAATTCACATCCCTGTGTCGTATCCTCTTGACTGTCCAGAGGGCTACGAGTTGTTGTGTACCGTAAGACGTGTAGTGGTCGCATTTACCCCCGCTGCATTTTTTGTCGTTGTGACAGCCGTCGCAGTCGTTCTGGTAGGGGTCCTGGACGAATCTGAAGCCGACGGGGGTGGCGTACAGCTGACCCCTGGCTAGTATGGCTATGTCGCCGAAGACTTGGGCAGCTTGCTTGCCAGAAAAGGGGGCGTTTTGGATATAGTCTCGCAGGGAGAGATCGTCGTAGCCGTCTCGTAGCAAGGCCTGGTGGGTGGCCTCGCGAAGTCCTATCTCCCAGTCCGTTAGAGGGGGTTCGTTGCCGTGCGTCCTTGAGATCCTCACGTGGTCCTCTACGTCTCGTCTTGGGGAGATGGAGGTTACGTCGCTGATTGAATTTATCTGCAAAAATATTATATCAATTCAGTTTGTTTAGGCTTGGTATTTGAAATAATGAGCCATAAAGGAAAATTGTAAATGGTAAAATTTACAATGTTCAAAAAACAAATGAATATATCTGTGGATGGAGAATTATGTGTTTTCTCAGTCAATTTCCTTTATTTTAGCTTGTCATTCGCATTAATAAACCTTGGTATCGTTCGAGAAAAACAAAATAATTGTTCTGTCTAAAATTTGCAATGTTTTTTTATGAAACAAAAAATGAATCTATTCATCTATGGATTAAAAATTATGTTTCTCTAATTCTGTGGCAAATCATACTTTGTAGAACAAAATAATGCTGGAATATTTCAGTTTCGCGCAGATTTCATGGTTATATTTTACTATTATATCTTGGTACTCGGAACTCTTATGTTACGGATTCATCTATACTCTCTTTTAGTGATGACGTCACACACCGCCATTTTAGTTCTCCTGTCAGTGTTCGGAATCCAAACAAACAAATTGTCATTCAAATTAGTACGTTGTCGTTGAATAAATTGGCTTATTTTAATAAATAAGATTATTTAAGGAACGATTTTACTATAAATTGATAGACAGAAGGAACGAGATTAATGCCAGTAAGTTCGAACTTGAAGTTCAACTAATAAACACGGCTTTTTACAAAATCTGGGGAATGATACAGGATTCAAACTTACTGGTATTAACCTCGTTCCTTCTGTCTATCAAGTAATACTGAAATCATTCCTCAAATACTCTTATTGTTGAAAATAAGTCAATTCCTTCAACGACACCGTACTTATTTGAATGACAATTTATTTATTTGGATTCCGAATACTGACAGGATAACCAAAAATGGCGGTGTGTGACGTCACACTAATAGAGCGTATTATCTGTCAAATTTGTGATACAAAAAACAGTTCTGCCAACCAAAATATTTCAATGCAAAAAACACTAAACGATATTCATGTAAATATATTCCAATAAATTCCAGTGAATTATGAAATATATTGTATGTATAATACTCGTACAGGGGGCTCATTCTTACACTCGTTCATTCAAAATCTCGCCACTTCGTGGCTGGTTTTTAAATTTTTAGCTCATGAAAAAATATCAATGCCTTCTGCAGTTGTGTTATAAATAACTATTATTCAGTTGATTCAATTTATTTTGCCTTGATATTTGAAATAATAAACTTTGAAATAGTTCATGCACATTCAGGAAAAAAATCATGAATTCCAAAATATAAACCGAAACCATGACCTTCAGTCACTGAGTTACAGTTCCATAAATTATTTTCTAGTAAATTGTCAAAAGTACATAGGTACAAAAATGCAAATCTCGATTTTTCAACGTTTGGAATATTATTTGTAGCTAGTTGGATTACAATTTGGCCTCGAATCAATGACAAAATGAAAAGATAGCGCATCTATAAGTTTCCTTCTTGTTTCAAAATAGTTTTGTGAAAATCTCACCCGTTGAGATATCTCCTCATACTCTGTTTCAAGCGGAGATATTCGTGGTAATCGAAACGTACTAGATTATGAAAGAATCATTGTTCTCGCTTCTTCAATTGCAAATTAATTTTCACATCTGATCCATTATTACCACCTAGTGTGATATAATTATGATTCTTGTCTATTACTTGTCGGATCAGATTTCCATGACTCTACAAGCGTTTGCTGGTCAAGCTCAAGGAAGCTCTTTAGACGATGGTTGAAAGATAAACATCGGATTCACTTCTTGTTTTATGCACTCGTTTTCACATTAAAACTTAGCATTTTTACCTTTGTTGCTTACAATTATGAAGTTTTTGCACAGGTGAATGAAGAATTATTGTTGATAATTCCTAGTTTATCTGAGTGTAAGCGATTTATTAAATTCAGATACAACACACAAGGTGTTAAAAATTATTAAACCGTCGTAAAATTTTACTTTTCTCGTTGAATATAAGGTTATTCAATGAATCTGCGTCCATTCTTACGAAAATAACAATAAAAATATGAAACTTTCAGAAGATTTAGAGATACCCTTGCATTGATGAAAATATTCGTACTTCCAGAAGGATATATTTTTTAATTCTGGGAGAATATTCTGTATAAATAATTGCAGATCTATCCGTATTCCTCATTGTTCTTCAGGTTACCCAATCTCGTTCTTCGTTTCATATTAAAAAAATAATTATTTTATGACGAAATTTGGATAATGAAGGTATACGGTATATCACATAACTGACACTTGTGGTGAATATTTTGAAGTTGAGCATGGATTAATCAATTGCATTTGGGTATTACCTATCGGAATTAGAGTTAAATGGAGGATTTTTGCATTTTATTCGATTACTAATGAATGATAATTAATTTTCAGTCAAATTTCTATCAATCATACATGATTAATATGTACAATATTATCAGTTTTTGTACTTTCAGATGATATTTCTTCTATGAAAATAAATTTTTAGGTGTACATAATAGATATTAGTGCGTGTTGTTGAAATGCATCATTTTTTCAAGTAACTGCTAGGCGTTGAATTCAAATATCCTAATTTTCGAAACATCGTTACTACGAAGCAAAGCAGATTAAGAAATTATTAGGACGAATCCGATTGTAATATGTATTCAAGACCCTATTTCTAGGTCCTACTGAGTATGACATGCTTCACCGTGCTGAAATTTTCATAGAGCGTTGAGACAAGCTGATGAAAGAAAACGCAGTTAATATATTACAGAAAAGCCTATTATTCCAACATCGATCATTCTTTTTTTAAATCTTTCAAAAATAGAACTTCTGGTTGAGCGGTTCAGAGGTATGATGAATTTGGCAGATATTGCTCATTATTTGAATATGATTTTTCTTTTTTAATTAATCTTTAAAATGAAAGATGTATCATACAAAAATTCATTTTTTGCGGCACTGATCCTTTGTTTTTTTTAACGAAAACTCTTATCAACCTAGCGTCACGAGGCATATTTCTCGAAAAAAAAATTATGGTATGATATATTCTAACGGAGACCCCTATTTTTTGTACCGGATACATTTTTGGAAGTTAGAGTGAGAAGGCTTCAACTTTGTAGGCCTTCATTTTAGGACGTAGGTTGATATAATTTTTTTCCATATTTTAACACCTGTTTACTTTACAATGAGATAACTTTTTGTACTACCATAGTCCATTGTCACACATTGTTGTGATATATGTGAAAATTAAACAAATATCAATGCTATTAGTTTACAATTTATGGAAATTCAATTTTCATATAACAATTGAGTAATTCCGATAATCAAAACTTTTCCAGTCTAATTGAAATGAGTCATTTTTGATAAAGGTTGTTTGATATTGAAAAACATTTACAGAAATACTATGATCTTTGCAATAACATATATTTTGACCATTTCATTTCTATGCATTAAAATATATTATTTTATGACAAACATTTACTGATTATTTCAACCAAAAATGAAAAATTCAAGATAAAATTCAAAAATATTTTGTTAGAAATAGTATGTTTAGGCAAAGAAATGGATATGTCAAAAAATTTATTATTGTTAGGCCTATAAAATTTCTTTAACACTCAAATGTAAGGGGTGTCCCAAATTTGATGCTAACTGAGAGCATTTCGAGAACTATAAGACTTAGAGAAAAAATCTTCAAGGATAACTGTTTCAAATATTTCGCTATATTTTGGTTTCTGTTCGAGTATTCGAAATATTCTAAAACGTTTTTTTCAGTAATTTTCATGGTTTATAGGATACTCATAACGGATCATAGAAATTAATTACCGTTTTAGAGATATAGAGGAGAGTTGGTGTTTCAAATGGGATATATTTTTCAAAGCAGATTTTTAGCCGCAAAATTGTCGAAAAGCTTACCGTTACCGGTTGTTCAAAAATTCTTGAAATGGGACACCTTGTATATAAATATTTTTATTGCAAACAAGTAAAGAAGTATAGGGTGTCCACTTTTGAAAAAAAACAACTTTCCTCTACATCTGTAAAACGATAATTGATTTCTTTGATCTGTTATCTCAGTGAGCATAGAATTTAGGACATCTGTACTCCAAAATCACTCTTAATGTTCACACTTTTCAGTATTCTCTTTTTGTGACAGTCTTTAATGATTGCATCTTGGTTTTCAATTAAAAATTTAAGGCAAAATTCCGAAAATGTAAAGAGACTTTGTGCAATGATAGTTTTTCTTCAACAGAATAATTGTTAGGAATTAATACATAAATTAAGAGCAATATTATTAGGAATATCGGAAAAATATAGTAATAGGTATGTTCAACAAAAACGATTGAAATAAAATGCATGGGCATAGTATAGTACGAACAGCAGTTACATACATAATTTACAGAAATAATCAGGCTGTAAAAGTATTTGATATAACCTGTGAAACTATTATTTTTCTACTTTTTGGCACTTTAACAACTTTTTTGTATTCGTAGAGTTAAATTTCACACGTTTATGATGTTGGAAAAAATATAATATCAATATAAGGCTACATAATTCTTTGGAATGGTTTGATGTTTTTCATATCTGATAGATCAGTGGTGAATCACTTCTGCCGGCAATTCTCAATGACTGCTCGTTGTTGTTCTTTTGCCAATAGGCGAACTACCGAAAATATAAAAATACTCAGTGACGTGGACGTTACACTGAATAGCGAACAAAATTGAAAAATCGCACCACATTGGATTTTTTCGTCAAAACGAAAAATTCCCTATCGGCGTCAAATCCGGACTTTCGAACAAAACTCCCATTTCTTCAGATATTTACCAACAGAAAGACGACTGGTCCAAAGGCAGGAAAGTATCCCATGTCGTCGGAACACAATGAAGGAAAAAAATATTTAAAACACCGTGCGAACCAACGTAGTTAAACCGAGAAGTCGCGCATTGAGATATAACGAAGACACTGACGTCGCATCACTCGCCGAAAGCCCGGTCTTCACTGGCGGACGGCGGGCGTCCGAGGCGACTTGATGGCTTCCTTCAGGCGTCTCGAGGAGGAGAGAGGCGGCACGCGACCGGAGGAGCGTCGCGAAGACCGGAAACGGACGCCGATCCGGTGTGTTGGGAATCCGCGGAAGTGTCTGTGTCGCGGCGTCGCCAGTTTCGGGCGATCTTGTTGGGGAAATGAGTGCTGGGAGTGGGCGTCGGGACGTCGAGATTAGGTGGCGTCGGTCCGGTTGGGTTGTGGCGGATAGTAGTAGGGAGGGGGTGAGTTTGTTTACGTTTTGATGTGGCGCCAGTTTTCGGTTCATTCGCATTCAAGGCCTCTTACTTTTCGGTTACAAAGAAACTGCAACAACCAGAAGGAGCTGTTAAAATTTTAAATTTTATTCGGTGGAACATTGATAGTATGGAAAGGAGTAAATGATTGAAATTTGGAGAAAAAAACGAAGGGTTTACAAGTCTATTTCTCCTTGAGGAATACTATCCCAAGTCCGTGGGGACTGGGGTAAATTTCCAAGCCTTCTATCCATGATGTCCCAAACATGCTCCATTGGTGAAATATCCTGGGATCTTGACGGCCATGACAAAGAATCACATGGGTCGCTTCGAAAAAGTTTAAACTAAGTCTGGCAACATGAGGTCGAACATTATCTTGCATTTTCGAAGTGACCCATTTCAATTATTTGCCATGGCCGCCCGGATCCCCGATAGTTGGCTATATATTTGGGAGTGTATAGATAATTGCGGTGGACAAACAAATTATTAACAAATTTATTGAAAAAAAATGTGAAGTCTTCGTTTTTTTTTCTCCAAATTTCAATCATTCACTCCTTGCTATACTATCTAATATTTACCAAAACAAAATTAAAATTAAAACAGTTCCTTCTGGGTGTTACAGTTTCTTTGTCAGTTTGTATATATTAAATACAAGGTACAATAGATTCTCTAGTTAACTCGAACCTCGTTATTTCGAAATCTTAGATTACTCAAATTATTTTTATTGTCACATATTAACCACTTTATAATACACTGTATCATTAATATGCACAATAATGCAAAATTTGAAAAAACTTTTTGTTCGGTATTTGTGATTAATTGAATGGATTACTGTGGATAAACGGACTGGCAGATGACACGCAAACTACTCGAGAGCATCAAACAGTAGTGCAAACTGTGCCATTTCGAAAGGGTCAGCCATTCGAGCAATTGTTAAATTCAAATAGCAAATACCTACTAAACCAAAATTGATTATTGATGTCGCCAAATATGATTTTCTTCTCCCCGTTAGATCACTTGAAATTAAGTCGTTCAATTTCTCCTTCAACACAAGTACATCTAGGACGCAGACTGAATGACCCTTATGGCTTTTTGATGATCTCCATCACGGCATCGAATCATTCGAATAAACTCGCAGGAAAAAAACCAAAACGTATCAGACTCCGAAGACGTCTAGAGATTGATGTCAAGTTCCAATTGGCATTCCTGAATATCCTTCATAAAGAGCGCGAACCGATGAACCGCGTGAAATGGATCGTAGTAGTCCTTTGATATGGAGAGTTCATCGTTTGTCATCAGATCTGCAGATATTCCGGTAATGAGACAGCAAAGTAGCGATATTTGATAGGTTCAGAAATTAATTCTTGGATTGAACTTGGCGGAAAACGTTCTGAAAGTGCACCCGAGTTTGGACGCCTAGGTGTCAGCACTGTAGATTGTCCAAAAGTGATAGTTGACAGATCAGGGAAAAGGAGCCTTTTTCGAATTTTGTTCCTTAAGACGTAACTTGAAGTTTGGATTGATTAAACTTAGATAAGATCAAATATAAATGAAAATTGGGAAAGCACTACCGTGAAGTCCGAATCTTTGGACGCCCCCTTTATTCATGTTCCAATTGGGTCCTTGGAGACCACATAACCTATGTGCTCTCCAAGGTCGTAATTGTAGCATGATTGAAAGAACGCTCAAAATTTTCTTGATATTGAAATATTTTGAGTTCACGGTGGGCAAGGTATTGTACTTAGGTTGGCTAGTCATTTTTAGATTCTGATGATGACGACGTAATTGTCGAAAAGGTACAGGCATTATGAAGGAGGGGATATTTTAATTATCTCTGTGCGTAATTGTTTCCAAGTCTCCCCAAGGTAGAATAAATTTTATGAACTCTTTTGAACGAGAACCTCTAACCTTATCTTTATGTACCATTAATATAGGCCGAAGGCCGTAAAAAAAAGAGCCTATTAAACAAAACTTTTATGTTTTCCGTCGAAATCGAAATGGAAATCTTTACTTTGCTTCCGAGTCTATTGAATGTGAAGGAAGTGTCGAGATGAAACAAATTTTTTGTATCCGATCATTTCATTGTATTTCAAGCCAATAATTTTAACAAATTCGATTTATTATCTGTCTGTCCTTAACATCCCTAATAATTATTACCCTATTTCAATGAAATTTGATATGGCTAAATTATTTGGTTCGTAGATAATCCCATACTTATTTTAGCCTTCTCATAGGTAGAATCCTCGTTGAGCATGCGCAATCGTGAAATTGTTCGGATATACATATAGCATGCGCAAATTTATTTGGAATTTATGTTTTTCCAATGTACTTACTGTATGGTCTGGTCATGCGCAAACGTGAACATTGCCAGCACCCCGATTATTTTGATTCTACACTTCTAATTTTGATCAAATTCGGTATAGATATTTGAAGTGGATATTAAGTGGCTATAATGGAATATCGGCTCTATTACGCATTCGTGAAAAGCTTCGATATTTTACGTTCTAATATCTCGATTTTAATGAAATTTAATTTTGTATATTCAGGTTGAGATAATAGTGTTACAAGAGCGAAAATTACAAAATTATTATTTAATTCTGACAGAAGACATTGGATCCATTATATCCCATATTTGCAAAGCTTTTAGTGTGACCGTTATTCAAAATCAAGTGATTCAATATAAATGGATCTATAACTACAATAATATTTAATACTTCTTTATAATTTCCATTTGCCTGAAACATGAATTATAATTGAGTTGTTGGGCGCATAAAACATTATGAATGTGTTCAACATTTCTATTTCAAATACTTTGTACCAAAGCAAAACACCTGAAAGGGTTTATTTATTTATCTTTCCTGAACTACTATTGATCTTACGGTCCCTACTCATCAAAATTCAAGACCTAACCTAAAAAACAACAATTGGCTGTGGCCAAAGCTGCATTGCCTCAAAAAAAAAACTCGCTCAATTAATTGGAGTGATTCCAAATTCACGAGCACCTACAAATTAGTGCTACCTCCGTTTACATCGGTTTTTTTTTACGCTTTCGTGAAGCTTCAATGCCTTCATCAGGTCTTATGGAAATCTCTACCAATTAAGTTCAAGGTCGATGGTCGTGTGAAAACAATTTGGACGAAAGATCGCGCCAATTGTTCGTCTCGTTGACACGGTTATCTCTTCTCCGAAAGGCGAGGAGAGTTCTTGAGGATTGGATATACAGTGTGGGGTAATGAAGTGCTAATGGCAACCGTTTGAATTGAATGCGTATCTCTCATGGTTTATCTTCGGTTGCACCTTGATAGAGCAAGGTAGTCGTCTTTATGGAAGTTTACCATTGTTTTTTTTTCTTTCTTTGATTTCGCAATTTTATGTTTTACTGTTTTTCTCGGAAACGTTATAAAAAAAATTGGTTACCATTCCCACTGGATTGGTTTTCCTAAAGTGAAACACTGGTATATTTCGAGAGGTTTGAATATACCCATGAGTAACGCACACTTTTATTTAAAAGACCATGTTATGTGGCTTGTTGCACCATCTTGTTGGAACCACAGCCCTTTCTTCAATTTCACGCCAATATAATCAGTAATTATTTGGTTATACCAATGAGAATTGAAGGTTTGAGTGGTATCTTCTTCATTTTCAAAGAATTACGGACCAATCATTCCGCCAGACCAAATTACACACCATACAGTGCACTTTTTGATGTACAATCACATTAGGATTTTCACTGCCCCAAATACGACCATTTTGCTAGTCACTGAGTGAAAAATGTGCTTAGTCGCTGAAGAAAACTCCATTCGAAAGGACGGATACAATCCAGTTGCAAAATACGCCATAGCGTGCCGTAAGAGAGGCCCAAATTTTGTGCGCACCGAGGAATGAACACATTTGGAATTTCCTCAGCAATAACAGCAGTAATATTTTCTGTCTAGATTTCATTTTGATGATGTATGGGCTGTAATATGTCAGTTACAGATTCAATCTCTTCGAATATTTCCACTTTCTTACCAATTGTACGCTTAGATTGACGATTATGTGGACCATAATTTGCATGAAACGTACTTATTACTGAATCATTATTTTTGTAAAAATTTCCACAATTTTCACACGTTCAGCAGTAGATAAACGAATATTTGTCAAATGGCTAACCTTTAACTAAACATATGATGCCTCGAATGAAAGTTATGTTTGACATATATCATTGAAACAGGGCTGTGAAATTTGACCACATCTATAACACAGTACGAAATAAATATTAACCGTGAGTTAAGAAACTTAACACTTATTGGCAATTTTTTGATGTTTTTGGATGAATATCAACCAATATCTTGCGCCTCTTCTTCACCAATCAATATTCAAAACATAAAAATTCACTAATCAATAAAATGTTTTATTTATTTCGATCGAGCAACTTGAGCCAAATATTGAATTATCGAAAATGGCAAGTAGCAGATTTTATGAGGATATTTTCGCCTCATTTTTTCTGACAAGTGTTATGTAATGCGTCAAGAAAATTGTCAACATAGCAGATGGCTCCTTTTTGGGACACATCAAATCTCATTCCCGCTAAAGGCCTTTACATTATCGAAGAGTTTCG
Source organism: Harmonia axyridis (assembly GCF_914767665.1). NCBI lineage: Eukaryota > Metazoa > Arthropoda > Insecta > Coleoptera > Coccinellidae > Harmonia > Harmonia axyridis. The sequence goes on from NC_059503.1 coordinate 10,253,869, forward strand.
AGAAGCATTCCAATTGCATCAATTGCTACTCTTTTCTGTTACTCAACTTCGTGTCTTTATCTAGGAAGTGCAACTTCAATTGTCACCTTATACCAGTATTACGTCAATTAAAGGTATTTACGCTTGCTGGAGCAAGAACTTATCGGTTAACCATTTTGAGGTGCATAACAAGATGAGCCCGTTATCTAACTTACGAGAAAACTTGGAAAATGTTATTATCCAATATTAATTACAGTAACAGCCTCTTCTGTCTACTTATACCATTCTTGCGATTGTTCCTATTGTTAATTATCGATCTGGAGCATGCGTAAGGTGAAAGTCCGTCAGGTTGGTATGTACGACAGAAAAAGTGAAAACAATTGATTGTCTATTGAATTTGTTTGCGGGAGTTGTTTGGAAAACTCGAAAAATGTTGAAATGTATCTACTAGCGAATTTAAATGTACTATAAAATTGAACCCCGAAAACTTTCGTACAATGGTATTTTTTGTCAGATATTTCAGCAGTAGTTCATTCATTGACAATAAAAACTATGAAATCTCATAAATTATGGTTGTTGATGTTTGTAGAAATGTGAAATATTCTGATTGAGATGCACCAAATAGTTATTCATAATACGAGTGCAGAAGGTATTAATATTCTTTCACGAGTTCAAAAGTTTTTCTTTTTGAATGTACGAGATGTAAAATGAGTCTTCTGTACGAGTATTATGCATTATTTTCTCTAATCTACCGTTTGGTGATTTTTACATTGAAGAATGTTGGTTGGCAGAACTGTTTTTGTATCACAAATTTGATAGATAGAAGACATAGAGTAATTAATATAGATAGAGTGAGTATACGCAATTTTTACATGTCCCCAACATGGTTAGATTACGTTGTCGGATTGTGATATATTTTAAAATCCACAATTTTACTATATCGTTATGAATGTATATTATATTGAATGAAATATATTTATTTGAGTGATTGCCGATTATATATGCGAATTTGAATATTTAGAATCCGATATTTCTCTTAATTGTCGAATTTATAATAAGCAGAATATTTATTATTTTCTGTATCTACCTGCTGGCAACTTTCGCTCTCCTAGTGTCATCGGTTTGTTTTCTGATATATTTAGGTATTCAACTATATTTTGGGTTGATATGAAACGTTGATTCACTATGGGATATAAGAAGTGCGTTCTTTATGGAGAAACTCGCGAATTGAGTGAAATATCGTATCACTGATATGTTTTCATTTCCGCACACTTCCTGTCAAATTTGATAGTTCATGTTGGATACAAAATTTGCTTACTGAAAATGTCATATGCTTCCTCTATCTATCTTCATTACTCTGAGATAATAAATAAATCCGTGACAGAAGAGTTCCGAGTACCAACATATAATGATGAAAAATAACCATGAAATCTGTGTGAAGCTGAGATATTCCCGCAACGATTTTGTTCTACTTATACTAAACTAACTAAATTGAATCTAGTGAAAATCTAAATAAGGTTGTAAAACTAAGTACCAGACTGATTAGGTTGTATATTCAACATACCAAAATTAATGGAGATGAGGCCTTTTCCCTTTTTTTTTGACCTTATCAAATATGGTGGCCAAGAATATTTTTTTCTCTAATAATACGAACTGCTACAATTCCTCTATCGACTCTTCGTGACGAATATTAACAGAGTTAATTATCAGAACAAGCAGTCAGAAGTTTTAATAGCTGCATAATAATGGAAAATTGATGATCATTACCAAGCCACGGGCCGAATGAGTTTCCCATATGATTACAAGACTATTGGTCTTTCTTCGATTTAGATTTTCCTGGCTACTTAGTTCCGCGAATATGAAGTCTGGTCTGTCTTGTCAACTACAAATATCACACTATGATTTATTATTCTCCCTGTCAAGGTGGTGGTACACTATCTTTCTCAATAGGTACTTATCACTCATTTTGATTTTGTGCAGAAATCGCTACATTGATTCTTTCAATTTTTGGAAGATAATCTTCGACTGTCAGTTTAGAATCCACTTACTAACTTTTGTTTCACATAGTTTTATTTATGATATCTAATTTTTGTTATTTCATATTAAAACAAAACACAATATAATGTTCGTTGTTTTTGTTTATATCTTGTTAATGAGTACAATAATTCGACAATAATTGGCAAGATAAGAGGTGCAGGGATTTTTTGGTGTAAAATACATTAAATAGGGAATTTTTGGCATCCATTGAGGGAATTTTCATTTCAAAAGGTTGGAAACACTGATCTGTTTGACGTGACTCCAATTACGAAGAGCATAGTGTCTAAACAGTTGTCTCTTTCTTAATTTCTCTTCATGTTTCTGTTTTTATTTAATTTTATGCAATGTCATATTTATATATCTCGAAAATTTATGAAGAAAACTTCTAAAATGACTTTAAGAATTGCAGTAATAGAAAAATCCCTGAAACAAGCGTCAAAACAGCATAGGAATAGGCATGAAAATAGACACGAAGGTCTAATATGATAAGTAGTTAAGCTCTCGATTCTTTTAAAAGATATTCAAACGACGATTCTAATATTTTGAAGAATAATTTCTTTCAAAAAATCGTATAATCTAACGAATTAGTTTTTGATGAACTTAATCAGATCATTGTGATTACGATATAATATATAATATCAAAGCATATTAACATTTTCGGAATATTTACACCACAAGAGTATTCTTCTGAACTATCAGTGCATCACTGATAGTCGAATCGTGAACTCTATGAACAAAAGTGGATATATAGTTCGAGTATTATTATTATTATTACATTACCGAGTGAAAAAAATCACTTGTCATTGTTTTCGTTTCATATGCGACATGCAACTCTAATAGCTCCACTCTTTCTTTCGCAAATCGTCATGAAAGCCGTCATTCTTTTATTTTAAGTGAAACCAAATTGGTAGTTATGCTGATACACAAATCCCAAGATTTAGTTATTAAAACCAATTACTCGCGAGCTTTCTAATGAAACAAAACATGAGTATTAGACGTTGTAGCGTGGTATGAATACAAAGAGAGCGCAATGGGTATGCGTTGCATAAGTTACATGAAACCAACATTGCAACAATGAAAGATGCGAAAAGGTTTCTTGGAAATTATGTACTTTTCTTATGAATGGGCTTTAATGATGCACCTGAGGATACTGGATCGTGGTGCAATGGTTAACAATTGCTCGTTATCGAAAAGTCTCTGCTTCGAATCTGTGGGTCAGGGAAGACATTTTTGTTAGGGGTGTCGATTCCACATTTTTGGAATCGTTCAAGGAATAGTTAATTATAATTCAAGTGTAAAGGGTATTCATATTCTTCCACGAGATTTTGAATTAGCCTTCTGTACGAGTATCACACATTATTTTCTCTAATTCACTGAATTTTTATTGGAATCAATGGAATATTTCCATAAATATATAATTTTTTTTGAGAAAGAGCAATACGAATTGTTCATTTCAAACAATGAAGCATATGTCGATGAATCTCAGTATTAGAAGAGGAAATGTGAACGGGGCCTCATAAATTTCAACGTATGACACAAAAGAACAGATAAAACCCTCAGCAAAAATTCTGTCTCCTCGTATACGTGTAGTGATTGGTTTATGTATTTTGTTTACAAAATGAGCTGATATATTTATATTGAAGGGCTTCTTCTTCATCCAAACAAAATCCTTATATCCTTCCTTTTCACTTGAATTTAGCGACGCATTAAAGCATATGTCATTTTCAGTAAGCAAATTTTGTTCCCAACATGAACTATCAAATTTGACATATCAGTTATACGATATTTCACTTAATTTGCGAGTTTCTCCACAAAGAACGCACTTCTTATGTCCATGGTGAATCAACGTTTCATATTAACTCAAATATATTGAAATAAATACATAAATAAATCAGAAATTAAGAAAACAAATTTCAAGCTCGCCAAACGACGTGAATCAACCGATGACACTAGGAGAGCAAAAGTTGCCAAACCTTGGATTTCAGCAGGTAGATACAGAAAATAATAAATATTCTGCTTATTATAAATTCGACAATTAGGAAAAATATCGTAGTCCAAATATTTAAATTTGCATATTTAATCGGGAATCACTCAATTGAATATATTTAATTCTATATAATATACATTCATAACGATATAGTAAAATTGGGGATTTGAAAATGTATCAAAATCCGACAACGTAAACTAACCATGTTGGGGACATGTAAAAATTGCGTATACTCCCTCTATCTATGTTTATTACTCTATGATGGCGAACAAAACCGTCGTTCTTGCCTGTGATCTCCTTCATTTCGGATATTCTATTCAAACGGCTTGTGCCTCCATCTATAATTCACGAAATGATATCGTCTCCGAGCGCTTCTCCTGTTTCGACCTCATTCGCCGAGAATTTCGCCCGAAACTTTTCTCGTATCATTGGAAACACGTGCACATCATCTTCCACACGACGACGGGTGTTTCACAATTTTTTTTTCTCCATCCCCGTCGCCAATCGTGGCAAACGCCCGGTTCAATGTCGACGCGGCCATCTATCACTCGAACTTATGAAATTGGAAAATAAAAAAATTGCAACGGCAGATCGGGGAGATAAATCGAATCATGGTCCTTCCTTTCGGATATAATCTCTGTTAATGCTTGTGTAAGATTTCGCTCTAACGCCGATCTAATCGGTTTTTGGTCGTTTCAACCTGAGTTTATGTGTTGAATTCACGTTTCCTTATTTCTGCTTCATTATTCTTAATGATAAACGTTTGGAATCGTTCGAGGAAAAAACACCACCTGAAATTATCGAATGAAAGAAATCCGTCCGTTCAATTTGGTACCAAAATAAATTACTAACTGTATTGATCTTGCTAACTCTAGAATACAATCCATACATTTTTAAAGCAAAAAATCAAGAAAACAAAAGTGAAAAAGTTTTTTTGCTCGAAAACTTAACAACAAACAAACATAAAATTGAAAAAATATATTATTACACCGATACTGAATATAATTGAATCGAAAACAACTAATACCAGCAACACAGCAAGAATCAACAACACAAACCTTAGAAATTGCCCAGTGTTTTATTCCTTTTCTAAGTGAATACAGTCATACCATTTCTGAAATAAATGTAGTAGACTATTAATTTTAGATATGAAATGACGTCAAACTTTTTCCAGCATCGTTTTTTTTATGGCATATTGTTTTATCGTTTGATTCACATTCAGAATGACATATCGGCAACATCTTGAATTGATGGCAACAACAGGGCTACCAAAAATAACCCCTGATTTGTGAACGCTTCGAGTAAGAAATTTTTGGGTGACACTAAAATCTCACAAGGTGTGAAGTCAGTTCATAACTAAAGTGGATAACATTTACCGATATGTATATGTTCACTCTTTCTAGTGTTTCAAGTTTTTCATTTTATCTTTTTTCAGCTACCTTACCTGGAACAGCTACTGCCCATCAATTGGTAGTCTCGATCAGACAGAAGTGCACACCCGAAGATGTGCTGGGTGTACTGAAGGATCTTCCAAATCCTCGATCCGAGGAAGAGGCCGACAGCAGATTCAACCCGTTAAAGATCGACGTTTTCGTTCAAACCCTGCTCAATCTGGGTTCCAAGAGTTTTTCTCACAGTTTTGCTGCGATATCCAAGTTCCATTACGTATTCAAGGTGAGCCATTTCATTATCTTGATGAAATTCATCATTTAAGTGGTTAATAGCATGAAATTATTCGAATCTAAATTTGGAACTGATTTCAACCACTTTCCTGTTGATTATTGTAATTGTGAATCTTGTTTCTGATTTGCTCTTAAGGACCTTTCTAAGTACCAACCATCATGATTTTTGGGGATAATCTAATACTCAAATTCTTTTTTGTTTCTTCTTTCTATCAGCTTTTTTTTACCTAATAGGTCAGTATTTTATGTATCGGTATACTATATTTTTTTGTGCCCCTAAGGCCACAGTATGAAAATCATTCAACAGTTATGAAGTGCTGTTCGAAAGGCACTGGCGATATTCGTACATGAATTAATGTCTAACTGATATTAGTTCATTTATCTACCTTTCTTCCCTGGTTGTAAGAATTTTTACCTAACTTCTGTACATCAAGGACTTCTGAAATCGTTAGAGTCTCTTCTTGAATTTGGGACTACTCTAGTTGGGGCATTAACAATCTTGTGTTTTCCATTAACATCTTCAATCAATAGTCACCTGTTTGACACAACATCAATAGAATTCAATATTATAAACTCTTCATTGTTATTTAAACTCAATATTTGTTTGTTCTAGATCTTGGCAGAATCTGAAGAAGCGCAGATATGCATTTTACGTAATATGATTGAATTATGGCGCAATCACCAACAAATGATGACCGTCCTGGTGGATAAAATGCTGAAAACGCAAATCATCGAATGTTCAGCAGTAGCCAATTGGATATTTTCGAAGGATATGATACCCGAATTCACTAAATCGTATATTTGGGAAATTCTGCATATTACCATTAAGAAAATGAACAGACATGTATCTAAACTCACAGCAGAATTGAGTGAGGCTAGGGAAAAACTGGCAAGAGAAGAACACAGCGATAGTGAGAGTGAAGAAGATGAAGAAGGTAAGAAAAAATCGGAGGATACAGAAAAACCAACTGAAGAGATGGTAGAGCGGATGGAAGAAAAACTAGAAGCTGCTCAGGCAGATCAGAAAAATCTATTCTTGATCATTTTTCAAAGATTTATCATGATCCTTTCTGAACATTTGGTAAAATGTGATACTGATGGAAAAGACTACAATACCCATTGGTATAAGTGGACTATTGGAAGATTGCAGCAAGTGTTCTTAGCGGTAAGTTGCAAAACTAAAATTATTGAAACATTGTTTGGCACATGAGCAATCTATATAATAGGCTATTTGACAAATTTCTCAAATTATTGAGGCTTGTTTATTGAGCTCATAACAAGTGAATATTTTAAATTCATATAACAAATAACAATCAGAAATGAAAAATTCAAAGAGGCCGCCAAAAAGTGTGAAGATTATTTCGATGGAGGTAATGAACTTATTATTTTATATTATTCATTGTAAAGATTAATTTAATTCTTGAAAGTCTGAGCAAATCGATTTATTTATTTATCGATACGCTCATATGATCATAGAACATATTTTATAGTGTCAAATGGCATATTTTGTGAATTATCCAGGTCTTTATTAAGAGAATATGTACTAATGTTTTGTTTTTTTTTTCAGCATCATGAACAAGTACAGAAATACAGTTCGACTCTGGAAACTCTTTTGTTCACTCAGGATTTGGAGCCGCATATATTAGAAGTTTTCCATCAGTTTGTTTCTTTAAGAGGTTGATGACTTTCAAATGATTTTTATTTTATAATGTTAAGTACTCCAAAAAATGTAATAGAATATATAATTTTATTTATTCTCTGATTTTGAAATCCTCTCATAATAACCCTGTTGATCACTATTTTGGAGCAGATTGTATAATCAATGAGACTGTGGTATTTTCTGTATGTTCATATAAATACTAGATTTGATTCAAGTTTGGATTTGAGACCTTTGTTGTTCAACAATAGTCGGTTGACAGGAATGAACAATTTTACCAATTACTTACAGTTTTAAAATGGTCTGAGTCATGTCATTAAAAGATGGAAATAAAAACACTCCACAATACATCAAGAGAGAATGATCGGGAAAGAACCAACATATTGACAATATTCTGAGTTTAAATATTTTGTACATGCCTATTTGACATTGATTTCTCACCATGAATTTGAATTATTAAGTTTTATCTTTCATTTTATTAATTAGAATCATAATAGGCTGTGTTCAAGTTTTCAATATCTGTTTTTTTATTAATTGATTTACTAAATTTGATTAACGATCAGTAAAACACCTATTGCTCTGAAATGATCTGCAATATTCAGCAAATAATATTAACGCCCTCTATAGGAGGATTAATGGAATAATAATGACTGTATTCTAACAGTTGAATTTCTTACAAAAACATTTCTTCACACTGAAATAAAAAATTTTGTGTGAATAAAAGGAGTTCAGTAAGGTTATTCAGTGGCCCCCATCTTGTGATCACTTTCGTAGGTTTTACATAAATTTATTTCAAGCAAATAACCTGGATATCATTGGTAATTAACAAAAATAACCAACTGCATTCAAGCGTTTTTAGTAGTAGTTGGTTATTATCATGACGTCATGAACTAGCCCTTCAATGTCACCAATTTGGATCATACATGACCAAAGATAACCTCACATAAGAGCTGGGTTAAACTTTTGGTCATTAAAGAAGTGAGGTTGAATTTGATCGAAATATGACTTGATGAATTCCAGACTACACAATTCTCTGTAGATGGCAAGCTTGGTTTTACCAGAATGGATTGCGTTAAAATAAAAGTTGGTTGTGTTTGTTTAGATTACAGCACGCTGACCTACATTAACGAAAATGGTAGACCATAACTCATCAAGTAAGGACTAAATTCATTAAATACATAACCCATACTATAATCAAGTGGAAGTTGGTTATTCCAGAAGGGCAAGACCACAATAACCACGTTCATTAGGTTATCAGCTATCATCAGGAATCACTTATGATATTGAGTAGCGTGTGGCGCCATCCCACAGAATAATGTTTAACTTCATAAAAAAAAGATCAGTATTCGATAAGGTGCTAATATTTCATTAAAACATCAACTATCATAACTAAATATTTATTTTGTAATAATTAACATTTTATTCATTTGAAGAATATATTTCTTTTGGAATAACACTTTGAACTGAACTACAGCAGCACATTTTGATGACTAGAATTACTATTATGTTAAATCTAAATCTAACATTTTGTGTTTTAAACCATATACTCATTAAACAAGGACCAGTAGTTGAAGATAAAATGGAAAAATAAATAAGGGAATGTGTTGTCAAATTTCCAGATTTCAAAGCATAACAGCCGAAGTTTTAACACAAAATCAATAACTTACACAAGAGAGCACCTTCATTACAATTCTAATTTCTAGGGGTGAATCAGATATGGAAAATTTAAAATTAACCTAGAAATAAGGATCATATGTTCATAAAGGGATTACATTAACCATAATAAAATAATATAAATAAGAGTTTAAAACTGCATATACAGTTGACTAAATCCACAAACTATGGACTACAGCAGCTGACTAATTTTCTGCTGAATTACCACTGACCAAATTTCAGCCATGGCATCTTTGGTAGTAAGTTCTGGATAAATCCACACAATATTCGATACAACAGTATAAGAATGGTAAAAAAGTAAACAGGAATAGCAATTTTCAGCCATATGTACAATATTTGCAAGACTAAACATAGATCTGACAATTCTTCCAAGGAATCGTCAACTAGCTACACATTTATCTATGCACATCTCGATAACAAATACGAAAACAATATACAAACTATTCCACGAAATCAGTCTTTACAATATAAATTTCAAAATGCTGAGTTCCCCAGGAAGCACATAATCAATTTAGGATTTTCGTCATTGTAATGTCTCAAAATATAAACAATCATTTAGACAAAAAAGTTCAGTCTGGACGGAAAAACTAACTTTCACAAAATAAATTAATAGAAGAATTGAATTTTTTAGTTATTTCGAGTAATTTCACTAACAATTAGATTCTGAGACATTCAATATTGCTATCTATCCAATTTGAAATTCACGGTTTGTAGGTACGAATAACATCCCTTATTGAGGCTCGGCAAAGGGGACAGTGTCCGCCACCTTTTCCTTTCCATTGTTGAAGTGCGCATTCGTAACACATACACATATGTCCGCACGTATACAAAACTGAGTCTATGGTATTTTCGTAGCAAATTGTGCATTCGGTGCCAGCACCATGAACTGCTCCATTTCGCTCTAACCAGCCAAGGGACGAATATTTGCTTGCATCTGAGGAAATTGGCTGAAAAAGAAAAATCAAATTAGTAAACAAATCTTAAGTATTTCTAATGTTATCAATAAAGTGAAATGAAATACTGAATTATGGAAAAAAAAACAGAAGGGAAACTCACCTCTATATAATTACTGCTGCAAGATGAAACCATTGTACCAGTAGGCTTTGGTTCAGGGTATACCCCCTTTCTTGGAGAAGGAGGAGTCACATGACTCGTATGTGGTCCACAACTAATTGCTTGTTGACTAGTTTGATTTTGGTTATGTACAGAACTGTGGGATGAGTGATGAATATGATGATTGGATGATATTTGAGCTGGCTGATTGATGAAATGAGCAGTAGATGGCGGCAACATGACTGTCAGCATAGCTCCGCCATTGACGTTTTGATGGACTTGAACATCTGATGTAGGTGGCGCTATCAAAATCCTGGCATTTGAAGGTTGTTGCATTATTGAACTTCTCCTAAGTTCGGACTGAGCGTTGATTGTATTTCTGAGTTCCGACTGTGAGTTCAAACTGTTGATGGATTCCGAGGCGGAGGTAGGAGACAACATTCTACAATGTGAGTTTTGAACCGGATGCGTTGGTATGGAAACAGGGGAGGGGCTGCTTAAAACTCGAATCTTTTGCGTTGAACCGAAGATATCGAAGAATGCCCATAATTGCAAGCTTTGGTCGACGTGGATAACAACAAGTGGAGCTCCTCCATTGCGACTGATCTGTACTTCACCATTCAGAGCGATGCAAAAACTTATTTCGTCTCCTTGATTCAAATTTCTAGCAAAGTCTCTACTAATCACCCAGTACTCAGGCCTATCCAGCAAAAAATTGGAATCGTCAGGCAAATCGCTGCTACGAAGGGAACTCGGGTCACATGAAGTCAAACCCAGAGCTAAACATCCTTGGAACATAGCATCCGTATTCAAAATCTGACAAACCACTCTTTCACCTAGTTGCAGGGGTCTGGCTGTGAACACATAACCCTGGCAGAATTCGTTATCAACTCTTTCCGCCACGTTTTTACTGCTGTTAAATCTAACGTTTCTACCTCTAGTTCTATGCAAGGTCATCGGCTGGTAATTAACATAAGAAGACTGGTAACGAAGCACGGGAAGATTCATTTCTTCATTGTCTCTCTGTTGTATGTTGCATTGTTGCATAGGGAAAACTAATCTATCGATATCTTCGTTAATATTATCACAGTTATTATTGTTGGTTGCATTCCTTCGTGAATTGTTAAGATTATGTCTAACATCTACAAACTCGATGGCTGTCGAATTTCCATAAACGTCAATTAGTGCCCATAGTGGTCCTCTGGTATCGACCCCGCTGAAAAAGATACCCTTCTCTTCTCCATTGATACCGAAGTGTACGTCTCCAGCTGAGGTCACGTAATAGAATAAAACTGTATTGCGACTGCAGAACCTTTCTGGCAAAGCTTTGGCCCAATATCCTGGTTTGTTAGTGAGATCAGGACAGGCGTATTTAGGCAGACCAGATCTTAGACCGCTGGGGTCGTTGTAGGTAAATCCAAACCTGATCACCCCACTCCAATTGATGGATATCTCCAAAAATTTGATGCAGATCTGAAAAAGATACATTGTTATTAGTTTCCAAGCATAAAAACTTCCAAAAGTGAATTTTAGATTTTAAACTGGTATCTTTGAGTTATTTGAAGTATATTTACCTTCTCATTAACTTTGACTGGTCTTGAACTGAAGGCGATGCCTTTGCAGAAACTTTCTGCACGTTTAGCAACAGTGCCATCTCTGCTGATCCTTATGTTATCTCCGTGGACATTGTGGAAGAGCAAGGGCGGCAGATTATTGGTTCCTCCTCCATTTGAACTAGACCTTGATGCTGTAACAAAAATGACGATAAGGAAAAAATCGAAATGTTGGTTAATAGCATGCAATAATCAGAAACTATAATAACTAGTTACGGTCTCATAATTAAACAGAACTCATTACAAAGTTGATGATTGATGACATTGAGGATAATTTGGAGTGTTGAGTTGCTCCATCGGAAGCGAAATACGCAATACTGAATATAAATGTATATCGCATTTGAGAAACGTGGTATGAGACTACTAGAAGTAGGTGAAGATTTTCTTCAAAAATTCGATTCAATTTTGCCAAATGATGGTAGTATCCGAGGATATGGCATCTGTTGAAGACATGTGCAAATCGGGAAGCAATACATAATTCTAAATTAAGAAAAGGCTCAACTAGTGAGAGACGTCCAGGTGTCGGTTATATCTGCAATATGTTGAAGGGGAGTTGAACATCTGTTCTTCAACAGAGGGTGCTACCTTCAGGTATCCGGTTTAACGACCTCACCTTGGGGTTGCACCCCTGGAAACGCATACCTACAGTTCCCGTTTTACAAAAGGAAGCTGCTAGGTACCATTGTCAATGAGGAGGACAAAAAGTTTGGGATCGAACTAAAAACGGGTAGGTTCCACGGAAAAACAATAATTATAACGATATTCAGTAAAAAAATTTTTGGAGAGTGAAATAGATAGACAGATGAAGCGAAACGTTCGCCCAATTAGAATAATGTAAATTAAACGATCAATTATGGGAAAAATGAGGCGAGGGAACCAAATATTTAGCGTCGTTTATGTGTGAACTCATCCCATTAAGTATTATTCTCACATGGCGTTTGGCCTACGGTTTTAGAGAGAGTCAAACTGCCTCGAACGCGGGACAGGTTAATAAATCTGAAATTTCTCGTCGAAGAGTTATGTTCCCACGGTACTTCTCTAACTCTTTCTACGGACAGACGGACCGACGTACCTATAATACACGTGAAATCATTAATGACGATCACGATCTTCTGACGTTGCTCTCGCCGAACGGGGAGATCGTCGACAACACGCAAATAACAACGTAATTCACAATTTTTTCGAGCGGTGGGTCCCACGAAAAGAACGAAAACAGTCTCGGAATAGTAATCATCTTATTCACGATTCGTACGATCGGGAAAATTATGTCATTAAGCCATTACCAACGATTATCTCTGGGTCTGGGTGTTATTTAAACGAGTTGTGCGTTTCATCCTAGAGCGCTGGGAAAAAAACTGACACAGTTTGAATCCTATTGAGAGGATACACCCCCCAAGAGATACACTGCACTGGACAAAAAGTATAAGAATTTTTGAATGACGGGTTTTATGAATCAATTGGTATTTTTGACGGCTGACATAAAGCTCATGACAATTGTCTAGTTAAGACACAAATTGAAAATCAATATGAAATAAATAGTCTCAATAATGCTGACAAACATTTTCCCGGGTAACTAACAAAATTACACTGAATTAAAATCAAACACAAAATAACAATATCTAACCTAACAAACTACACGCCATGAAATCAATTATATTACAATAACGGTCTTATTACTGTCCTGTACTCGTATGCTCGACAAAAAAAATAGGCAAAAACAGATAACTACGATAAAACACATCCAATTCCGATTATTTCCAATGATATCATTCTAAACCAGATACACGAAGACCATCATCATATAAATAATGGAAAAACCTAGAATAATCACGATAACCATTATAAACACAATTAGCAACTGACCGTAACCATTCGATTGAAATAAATGAAATAACGCATCGATTAAAAACAGACAGAAAATCCACAACAACGATCTTAATTCCTAAGAACCAAAACGAATCCCTCAATTCTTTCAACAGATCCGTCCATGCCGAAATTTCTTTCCGATCAAAGGGAATAGGATTAAAGGGTATTTCATTATGCTGTCAAACCAGGCGATCCATGGGGATCATAGCGAAAGCATCCTGTGGAAATGCGAACACTTGACCGGGATCCCCCTATATGTTGATATGATGGCATAACGCGAAGGGGCAAATAAATGCATAAACATCCACATGTGTGTCCGATTACACAACCCCAACTCGATCATTCTATACCACCCCCGACAATGAGGGGTCCATTATAACTCTGTTCGTTCATAATTCCTGAGGGAGTCTCAATGTCGGTGACGAATTCATCAGAGATCTTGACTGCAAATCGAATTTTCAGAGGCCATTTTACACTCTGGTTAAATCTAAACACATCTTATCGGACGGCCACCGTATTTCCCGGATATGACTCCAGCGGACTTTTTCAATTAAAACTCTTTAAATCACTTGAATTTAAATATTTCGATCATTGGATTATTAGATGATCATGTATTATTCAAAACGATACAATAAATTGGGATAAATAACACACATTTGTGTTTCTTCGACCAATTTCCGGTACGTTTGGACATAGAAGCAGTTTTTCATACTTCACAAATGACTTAATGAGTTCCTTCCTTCCGACGTAAGTTCCTCCATGCAGAAAATTCAGGCAGGCATACGAAAATCCAGCCAAGTATAACGTTACAACGTTGTCTGATCCGAAGGCGTAATATTCATAAGGCCCAGCTCTGAAATAATAGGGTTTGTAGGTGTGCACGTGTCCTCGTTCGGTTTCCTGTCCCTAGGCCGGATATAAGGTGGAGATTTTCAGCCCTAGACTATCTTAACAGGAAACGCCATTGTGTTAATGAGCACTCTCCACTTCGCCAACAAGAGTGCGGCTGCACTTTTTATTGTTATTCCATGAATTCGTGTTCCTTTCTTTCAGACTTGTAGTCGGCCAAAGACAAAACTACTCAATTTCAATGCATTGTATTCCGTAATCGTTGCCGCATTGTTGTGGATCTTCAATAGCTCGTATTATCAGGCGTTAATTGTCGAAGTGTGGACACAATGGATATTTCACAAACGATACAATCGTTCCGACAACGCTTGCACGATCATTACGGACCACACTTGCAGCTCAACCTCTCCAGGTGTTAGGAATCATTAAAATTACCTCATCATCCATTCATATTAGAAAATATCAATATCATCACGAAAAAAACAACTCAATCACGAAAAATAACTACTCAATCACGAAATATAGCGACTAAATCACGAAAAGTAGCAACTCAATCACAGAAAATAGCACTTCAATCCACAAAAAATAACAGAATCACGTTCGACTCTATGGTTGAAAATATATATTACGTCAGATCGTAATTTGAAATTTATTACTTTGAGATCTCCATTGTGTAGAGATCAAAGTTGAATTTTTCTCAGGAATAAGTTTCTTGAGATCCGTACTTATTATGGCGGCTTTCTCAGCGGATCATCCACAAGCCCACAATTTCGTAAATGATTTATAATTGTGATTTTTCGGGCCTTTCCCTAATGATAACCTCAAACGTTGATTACCGCCACGGATAAATACAGCCTAGCTTCATTTACAATCACGATATCTTCAGGTAATGATCAATCAAGTTGTCTTTGATTTATTGCTACGAAAATACGAGGATTAGGTACACGTAGTGCCCCATTTGTTAGTCAGCTGACCTAAGACCTTCAACGCAATCACTCAAACCTTCAGTGCTCCAGAAATAATAGTGCATCTCATCGTATGATCTCTGGAATTTATTTAGGTTCGACCAGCTGTCGAAACGAATATTCGAGATTGTTTCAAATGGCATATCATACCGATACGAAATCGAGAGCCAATAAAAACGAGCCAGATATATTTGGTACTGCAGCAATCGAAACAAGACATCTTGAAAGGTTTCTATATTTAGAGGACATCCGAAAGAATACACGATATTTATATCGGCGACAACAGACGTCTAGAAGACAGGAACACTTCAAAGGTATGATGCGGATATTCCCCCTGTATATTTTAAGGACACGCAGGAAACCGAGGCTATCATCGGAACCGGAAGAAGGACTTTTTTAACACTTTCAACAGGTGACAACCGTATACAGCGATCGGATTACTAGGTAGATAGGGGAAACCTAAACTAACCTGAATCGTTGAAGTGTTTGGTTACTGATATTCGATTGATTGATTATTTTCGTGGGAATAGTTCGTGAGTCGATATATCCTTGCTCTATATCCGTGAGCTGTAATTCAGGAATATTCTATTGCGAAAATTCCCACGACTGGAAAGTTTTTCTGTTTAGAATATCCTTCGATAATCTGAATAACAAAGAGGATCAAATATCGGATAAAGATTCCGGTTTAACCGTAAAAATCGGATCATTCACAGACAGATTTCCTTCAGTTCCGCTTACCGGTTCAATGAAAAACAGAACTTCTAACGAATTTATCCGTAAAATCGTAAGATTGAACGATTGAAATTCCAGAGCATTTTTCACAGGCCGAACGGTACTACCCAGCGTGGGAAAAATACGCTGCCACAGTTTTTGTATCGCGAATACACCAACGAGATGATGTTTACGAGAGCCAGATCTCCGAGATCTCCTTGAACAGAATGCGAAGAAGGTTGACTCCGCTATATCTGTTTCTCTCCACGAGGAACCCCAACGCATCAAAAACATTCACGCTTCCACAATAAAACACTTGTATTTCGCATATCTCGAAATGTGAGGAAACTGTAACATACATTTCTAGAAATCAGAGAATTTTTCACCAAATGGCCGAACAGAATAAGTCATTTTTTTAAGGTTATATTACTTTGACAATCTATGTCAAGTTGATGTGAGTTTGACAGATATAACTTCGACTACCGATCATAGAATTCGATACAAATTTTGTCAAAAATGCGTATGTATTTGAGGGGGTCTACAGAACTTAAATGTTACGATTATGTACCCTCAATACTTTCGAAATTAACTGTGCAGAATTCATGGAAGGACAAAGGCAGTAAACGTATTTATATAAATCAAAAGTATGACATTTAATTACCCAATTTTCTGAACCGCCTATGATATTCAACCGCACTCTCGGTGCTCAGATATTTAATTTTTCTATTTTTAGAGTTTATGAGATTCCAGATAGCGAGGACCTGAGGGAATGGCAGCTGTACGTTTCCAGCCTCCCAAGAGGCTCGCATATGGACCCCTTGGCGAGATCTAGGAATAAATAGACACCCCATACCACTGTACCCCAAGGAGATTATCTAGTTTTCCTTGCCCACCCTATCTATTCATCACAATGCCTCTGTGTAGTGGACTCTGAGCCTATTCCTAGGTCAATTTATTTCATTAAGGCTCCTATTCAGACGTTAATTGGGAATAATGATTTTTATTCGCTGCTCCAAAGTTCAACTACCTACAAAGGTTGTGTGCGATACTCTCTTAATAGCGTCAGGATTAGATACAGTGGTTAAACAAAACTTCGATTGGTCGATCAACCGCTAAAAATGGCATTTGATGAATAATGGAATAGAATGATTGTATATTCCCGATAACTCGATCAAGTTGATTTAAAAAATTGAAGCTATAAATATTCCGTTTTAAGAAATCAAAATAGTGAGTTTTCCAACAGTAGTGATACAATTTGAAATAGTTATAATGGCAACTCTGCGTATTTTTTTTGACGTTTCTTATGTCATTTGTGTTCAGTAGGTTATGTCATTTGATTATGGGAAGAAATACGCTTGAAGAACGTTTAGAAATTGTTTTATCAAAATCAATATTATAAACATTCTACCCCGTAAACAAATACTTGAAACATTTACTTTAGAAGGACTCTAGATCGAGTTTTCATATATAACAATTGTTCGAAACCTTAAACGAGAACCTTAGTCCGGGTATGGAGATTATCCAATGCGCCTACGTCCATTCTTCAACCAAGGATATTTCCATCTAATGTCGCGCATATTCATTCTTGCGAAGATTCACCTCTGGCGCATACCTGATTGCATCACAATAATTGTGAAAGTGCAATATTGATTCCCCGTACAATTATTTCTCGAAGTGATTCCGATGAATCCTAGCCTAGTCGTGGTTACGATCCTAATCATCAGCAAGTCGGTTGTAAGATATTGGAAACATCGGAGCGAACCTGATTAATTCAAATGTTGACGGATATTTCACGTAACGCTGCATGTGCAGAAACGTATCAGGGACATTCCCGGCTGTAAAGGTTACAACCGCGTTACGACATACCCGAAGAATTGCACGATCGTGCAAATCCGATCGGTGGATGGGGGTCTTTAGTTAGTAACACGAGGCAAAAAAGAGGCGATGATTGATTACGCTTCCTCTAGGCTAAATAAAAGAAGTGTTCGTGAAGGTTTCATTCATACGCCGACTACTTCGTGCTTCTGCTGTTACACAAAGATCGACCGAAATAACCGGCGGTCAAAGAATCAGAGTTAATAACCGGAACGAATACTGCGGTACTCTGCGTTGTTACCAACTTCCGACAATTTTTTTTCAGCGTTCTGAAAATTAATAGAAACGCCAACTCCAAGATTCTCTGTCGAAGTGGTAAATCTTTTTTCTTCGTGTGGCGTATCCGGTTGCTTAGCATCCTGCGGTTCTTCGGACCGGTAACGTTCCTAGGATATTTATACTTATTGGCGTCCTCAAATCAGTGCACCTTGTCGTTTTTTTACACACTTGGATGCGCATCGTTGGCTAAAAACGCTAACCGTAAAAAAAGAAAGATCGAGATCCATAAGTCTAAGCGTAGACGGGAATTTTCACAACTAGATATGGTGTAACTTGATTCGATTAACAGAAGAAGATATGGAGGATTATATGACCGACTTTTCATCACGCACCTACGTAAAAACTGATATAGTTGTTGATATCTATTCGGGATATGATGATTCGACCAGTTTTACCTTGGAAGATGTAGTTCAGAGCCGATTTGAAACGTTTCAAACTACAATTTTACGATATATCATCAGGCACAATCATAAACGTACCAAGTAAGTATAAACGATTCCACTATCTACATAGGTGACACTTATGACGAAAAATTTTTGATAAGTTAAATGGAAAGTTTTCTATCTGTCAATGTCTCGAAGGGAAAATATTAATCGATAAGATTTCGTTTTCAGTACACCCAACAAGTTTCGCAATAACTGCCAGCGTCCTCAAACCAATAAATTCCACATAACTTGGAAGAAGTTGCTCTCGCCTTGTAGCAAATCCATGAAGTGAAAGATCGAACGTTAGACGTACCATCATCGATAACCGATGATGTAGAAAGTGTAGAATCCTTGTACATACGGTACTGGAGGCGTTGGGTGCTACTGTACCGTGGGAACCATAATGGTCGTGCAGTCGTTCTCAACTTACAATTTCACAGGTAAAGCTTGTTTGTTTATCGAGAACGGGGATTCTTCAGCGCTGAGTAACGTATGGGAACTGAGTTATTTGTATATTTGATGGGTCCGCGATCTAACCGACAGATAAATATTGATGACAGATCGCTCAGTCATTACCACATCGATGGGAAGATTCCCTGTGGAGTACCACAGTGATCTGTTCCAGTCCCCAAACTTTCCAAGATCGAAATAAAATTCTATTCTTACGTTCAAAATCGACCTGTCTAGGAATCATCAACGCCTTCCAAACAAGAACTATCACAAGAATAACACTAATCGCTAGAAATATCGGCAACACTGTTCTCAATACGGAACCCAAAACAGCGAATACTAATTTCCGAAGGATCAAACATCCTAACAAAATCAACATTCTAAGTGCCCAGTCTAATTTCTGGGATTATTTTCGTATACTACGTTTGCAATTTGATACTGGGAAAAATCGGAGTGATCGTAAAACCAACCTGCTATCATCAATTTTATTATAATACCTACTACCGTACGCATCGTCGGATTGGTTACACAAAACAATAGGATTGAGGCCGTGAGGAAATAATTAAAATGTGGGTTTATCACCGTAGGCTCTGCCCACTTTGTCGTTCGATTTCGAAAAGACAACAAAACAAATCCTATACTTTTAAATGTTAAAGAATCTGAAATACTGAAGCCGTAAATCAGTTCGGAACTGGTTCTGTACTAGTTCTAGAAAGAGTGTTTGTCAGTTAAGTTTTGAAACGGTTCAGAACAGTAAATTCAGCAAAACAAGTCCAATCCTATAATTTTGAAAACATAAAGAACCTGAAATATTGAAGCAGTAAAGATATCCTCACTCTCAAACACAAAATTAGTTCAGAACTGGTTCTGCACTGGTTCTGAAAAGAGTTCTTGTCCAGTTCAGAACAGTATGTGTCAAGTTTGTACTTTTGATGAACTGTGAAAGTTATGTTTTCAGTGGGAAGGCTTTTGAGAAACCTTCCCAACAACCTTGCTATACATTCTACGCGATGTTCTGTTATCTTCAGCGAAACGATTTGCTTACATCCGCTACTGATTCCCAATTGATTTATGTTAATAAAATTCCCACAGCATGATCAGAATATTAACTAGGATGTCGTTTATAAGTCTGTGTACAAGTATTGCATTATTATACAAGGCACCACGTAATCCGAGACTCCACCGTGGGAAAAGCAAAGATAAATGGGTCATCAACTAATTCGCATTACTATTTGCCATAGATAAATATTAATTTGGAGCAACCGTTCTTTTGTAGTATTGTTTTCGTTTTAATGAGCCCATTCGTTAAGAGAAATGTCATTCTCTTCTCAATGAATATTATCAACTTGTTGATTTTAATTTTAATTCTATGGTATGGTGAATTCAAACTTGATTTTATGAGAATTACCTCATTCGAAGTTTTGTTAAACCGTCTTCAATCGCATGCAAA
This sequence comes from Harmonia axyridis, assembly GCF_914767665.1. NCBI lineage: Eukaryota > Metazoa > Arthropoda > Insecta > Coleoptera > Coccinellidae > Harmonia > Harmonia axyridis. Next base: position 10,274,421 of record NC_059503.1, read on the forward strand.
AAAAAGACATCATAAATGACAAAATCCAAACATCAGCATGTGGGTTACACGTTGAAACAATAAACAAGACCGTACTACCGTACTAGGCCGTTAATCTAACAACCAACATCCTTTTTCCGTTCTTCAAGAGTTCCGGGTAAGATAAAATCGCGTTTTCCCATCGTATACAGAAAAAGAACAACAGTACCTAATTTATGTGCGTGAACCATTTACAGTTATCGACAAGGACAAGTATAACTTGATACATAGGTTGTAATTTTGGCACTAACGGTTGTCAATGGCAACAAGCGTCATTCGTTCAATTACACTATCCCAACGGTTTTACAAAGGTGTGAAATAACGCCTTTAACAATTCACAAAGGATGCAATATTCCTATTGATATACTGACGTATCTATTTCTTACTGTTTTGCATATTTTTTGTTCTGAATGGGAGGATCTTTTTGTTGGAGTGAATAGAAGAATAGGTACAAGAAAGGTTGCATGCATGGATGTACCTATGCCCTTAAAACCGTTACGTCCATAGACGTATCAAAAGAGACCCGATTGTTTACATTTGAAAGTGAGGCCAACATTCACTAGTCCACTATTTGTACTGGCCGACTGTAATCTGGTCTATTTCATTGGGGGAAAGCACTGTTGCCAGATTTATCATTTGGGCTGATGTTTCGGTTCAAAACTTCGTCCGCAGTTCATGTCTATGCGTTCTTAAACTTACTCCGAGTAAGCTATGATTACTCAAAAGCGTTCACAAACGTACTATTCCTTCCTCCGAGTATGCTCTTCGAGTATCACGGCTTATTCGGAGTAAATTTAAGAACGCAACCCTTGAATGATTCGGCGTCTGGGGAAGTGCGGCAACACTGTTCTATTTTATATAGGCAAATTGTCAAGATGGCAGGTTTCTTTCACGTGGTCTGTCACATTTGTTGCATCGTTGTCAGCACGAGTCCTGAGATATTTAAGGAGATTTAAGGAAATAAATTTGTGTGCTTTAATATTTATTTCGTGATTTGAGCGTTTTAGGCTGAATTTAGTTGAATATATATTTAAATATGATTCGTCAGTGTGAAATTTGTAAGAAAAGTAAGATTTCCCATCCGGGTTTATCTTTTCATAAGTAAGTAAAAAAATGTCATATATTCCAGTGACGTAGGTAGATAAAATTATGTAGAATTAGAATAATGTGATTGAATATTCATTTCAGATTTCCATCTGATACCGAAAAGAGAGGAATTTGGGCTTCGCTCCTTGGATTTGAAAGCGTTAATTTCACTGAGAAGTTGGTATTTATTTGTTCGAACCATTTCAATCCAGACGATATTGAAATAAGGGCATAAGGCCAAATGGAAAATTCCTCAAGCCAGATGTTGTCCCATTACCTTATCATACAACATTCGAGATTTCAAATGAAAGGTAATATGATTTTAAAAAAAATATTCCTCTGCTAATACTGAGATTACATCTACACAATATGTTTTGTTGTTTGATGTTGATAATTTGTTGTATTGCTCTATCTCAAAAGAATATATATACATATATATATAATTTATTGTGATAATAATATAATATAAATAGTAACTATTTTAAACATACTTGATTTTATAATGGTGGTACTGAGTCTTTATATTAATTCTACTATTAGTATCGATATAGGTATATTATTTTTAATGTTTCGGAAATATTTTTCAGTTCAGACACAGTATCCGAACAAGAAGATAGTCGTATCAGCCCAACTACAGAGACAATGTGAGTTCTTGAGACTGCCTCATAGTTTGAAAACGAACTTTACAAATTAACTTTTGTTGAATCACCATACCAAGATAGAGGAGGTAGGTATTTAAAGAAGCTTTTGAATTCAAAGAAAATTTCCAGAATATTATTCGATAATATGAATCATATGCATATTGAAGAATCAGAATTGACTTCATTTTATTCATTACAGAAAGAGGTGCTATTTTAGCGATATGTCAAGCAGTGATTTCTTGACACCAGAGAAGTGACTAAGATACTTTACCAGAACCAATAAAAGTATTAGATTTTATGTAAGTCTGCATTAATGGTTCATGGAAGATGCCTGTTGGATACTTCTTATTGAATGGATTATCTGCAGTGGAAAAATTAAAATTATTGAAAAAAATGCCTTGAATTCATCAATGAGAGTAGAATCACAGTTACATCAATTACATTCGATGGCACTGTAACAAATTTTTCAATGGCAGAGAAGTTGGGCGCAGATTACAGTAATCATTCTGACCTGAAAACTAGCTTCATAGATCCCATCACAAAAAATGAGATTTTCGTTTTTTAGATACCTGTCATATGATCAAACTTGTTCGGAATTGTTTTGCTTTACAAATTTGAATGAAAACTTGTTATACTGAAACATTAATCGAGAAAAGTTAATAGAACAAAACAATATCAGAATTATATGTAGGTATATTAAAATTTAACTCTGTTTTAGTTCAAAATAACAACTAGCTGTGAATTGTTTTTTTTTGTCAGGTGTTAAGGAATGAAATCTTGTCAAAAACTGTAGGCCCCGATACCGTAATATGTAATTAATGGTTTCTTGAAAAAATAAATCATTTGTTTGGGAGCTGTAGGTATCTAGTCAAGCATCAGCATACAATTAAATATCTCAGATATACTAAACTCAATTAAATATGCCATATCTGTATCTACCCTTTGTATTATTTGTATTTTACAATAAATTGCTTGATGACATCAAAAGATTAAATGAACAAAGTTTCGATAAAAAAATAAAGGAATTATTGCTGCAGAACACAATATACAGCCTAAAAGAGTTTTAAAATGTTTGTGTATGTAATTTGTTTTTTAAACCTGATTGAATTTTTATGACAAAGCGTGAAAATTATTGACAGTGAATATTTATAGTGTACAATGTGATGTAGTACATATGTAAATAAATATTATTATTATGAAGTTTTGTTACTTCAAGGCTATGAATTGTTTTTTTTTTTGTTATGTGTCAAGAAATTAAATCTTGTCAAAAACTGTAGGCCCTAATTCCATAATATGCAATTGTTCCTCGAAAAAATAAATTATTTGTTTAGAGCATGTTTCCTTCAAGGATACCCATAAAAATTGAAGTCTGAAGTTGGTAACTTATACTTACTAAAATATTCAATAATTCGCAGTTTCCTCAGAATTTGGGAAAAATAGGGGATCCTATAATAAATACCGTATTCAAAACATGTTTTATTTTTATTACCAATAAAATTGGATATTAATTAACAATTTGAAGATTATATTGTGTACCTGCGGAGTTTGGAACTTATTTCAAGTTTATCTTCAGAAATTGAAGGTTCTACAAATTGTACAGAGTATTTATGTGAAATCAGGTACAAAAAAGTAATAGAAAAAATCAAGAAATGGCTATAAAACTCCGTAGGCAGGAAACATTTTTGACTGTTAAGCAAATTTCAGGTATTATTTGAATATTTTAGAATAACACAGTTCTGTTTGTTCATTCATAATTTAAAAACTATTTCTGTTCAATAACTTATAAATTTCAGTGGATTCTAAATAGTTGAGTCTCCTGCCTTTTGTTCTACATGTATAATTTTCATGTAGTCAATTGTGGGGAAAGGGTGATTATAATCTATGCAAAGGTGGAGAGACACTTATTTTTGTTAAAATCTATTCGATATTCGTTAAATCTAGTTTTTAATTAACGTCGACCTGTTTGTCCTATATATTTCATATTGCAAGTTGAACATGTTAACTCATAAAAACTCCTGATTTACTTGTGTTTGGGGTTGAATCGAATCTTTTGCTTTAAATTACAACGATGATATTTCATTTATTATCATTCATATCACCAAAGTACGAGAGAGAAATTAATTTTTTGGTTTTTCAGTTTTTTATGATGGGGTATATTTGATTTTTAATATTTTCTGTTTAACTAAATTTTCTATAATTGCATGTTTGAACCGATTGTTTGCAGCTATTGGTTTTATGTATATGGTTCTATTTCGGTTTCGCGGTTTACTTTGGATAATGGTAAAGGTGAAAGCTATGTGTGAATCATTGATCGAAATGCTGAAATCTCTAAACACGTTAAAAGCAAGTTTTTGGTTCGACTGTGATATTGAAAGTTGTTTGCTGGGGTCTAAGAATGTTATGTGATTATTTGTTTCCTTTTCCAATTCGAATTTTATTTTTGAGTGGATATTATTTAAGTATATTTAGAAATTGATTTAGTTGCCTGGATGTTCCAGAAAGGCAAGCATCGTATGTTTTCTACAAATCGATACCAAAAGTATATTTTTAGCGGTAATTTATTGAGTTGAAAATTTTATTTTCTATATAAGACATGAAAATATCTGCGAGAAGTGGGCCTAATGTCAGATATTTTCATGTCCTATATAAAAAATAAAATTTTCAACTCAAAATAAGTGGTAAAAATATACTTTCGGTATCGATTTGTAAATTACATAACTTGCTTTCCTTTCTGAAACATCCAGACAACTAAATCAATTTCTAAATTACATAAATAATATCCACCCAAAAATAATATTTAAAATATATATATATTCAAAAACAAATACCGACCAACTTTTCGCCTACGCGGCCCAAATATTTCATTCAATAAAATGGGAAAAAGATTTTCGCACGCCCATGGATGGTGTTTTCAATTTCAACAGATAATTCTTTTGCAGTGTTGCCGACTCGAAGCTGAGAGAATTGTTCATCCTTGTCTCACTCGTTAACTGTACTATAGCCGTCCTTATCCAAACAATGTGAATGTTTGCTTCACAACAAAGCGAGTCCCAGTACGGGGATGTTTCGTCTCCTTAGGATAATAAGTCTATGGTTACGTCGGTTATAGTGAATGAGTCGGTTATACTAAAAGCATCGCTAAATGTATGTATTTCTATGGTAAGGTTAGATAACTCTGACGGTACAAACTGAGGTATAATTCAAAAGAATTTACGAGTAGATATTTGAAATATTTTATATGAAAAATAAACAAAGCTATAAATATAGTAAATGTTCAGATACATGCAGACTATCGATGTAACTCCCGTTCAGTTTGTACAGTCAGGTATCGATTCAAACGAAACATTTCCACTGACCTAGTCCCATGCGTCGTTTGATTTTCTTCAAGACCTTCATTTTCCCCTTGAGCGGCGAGAACAACGAATGACTTTTCACTGGTTTTTCAGCTTTGCAATCGCAAGGCTTCTCCGGTTCATGTATCCCCATCAAGTAGACGAAACGAGAATGTTTACAAGACACAAATTTCAGCACATTTACTACACTAATACACGAAAAACTAACGCGATATGAACGTACCTAACCCGCGGTAGTTGGTAAAGGACGAAAAATAGTATCAGCGCACTGGTTCGCTGTCTAGACTGAACTGAAGCGATATTGGGTTCGGGTTTGGGATGAAACATAGCCGAAGGTGGGATGGTGGGGGGATTACAGCTGCAGCCACGAGCCTCCGACCAATCGGATGGCTGCCACACGCCTGATGGTGACTGAACAGCCGGCTGAGACAGATGCGTCACTTATCACCCCGGAATATACCTGTGTTTACTTTATGTATTTCGGCTACAGTTTCTTGTAATTATTGGATTCTTCACTTCGAGAAAATTCGAGTGTGGCTGCCCACTTGATGCCGGATTAGCTACGCTTGTGGTGATGCGATTCGCTACTGATGGCATTGAGCTGATAGGAGATAAGATAATGCACACACAGAATACGGTAGGTGTTGTTCTATGGTGACAAATAGGTGAATATTCTGCAGCAATGCCACTTTATTTACCAGAAGGGGACTGATTGCGGGAATTTCAACAGACATATCTAGGTACTTATAGGTAAAACCAATAAATATCCTACCAAATTATAATCAAGCCACATAAAAGGTTACCTGCTTCCGGTTATTTCCGCACTATTGCACACTTTAATCATATATCGAGGATTCAGTGACGTGATATGATACATATTGAATTTGGTCTACTTGGAGGCAATTTTTTTTATTCATCCAATTAGGTAAATACCTAATTGGGTGAATCAAAAAAATTGATAAATAGATAATGCAGACTGGTCATTTGGAAATTTTGAGAATTTTGAAGGAAACAAGCTTTGTTATGGAAAAATTATAAATAAAAATAGAGGAGAGATTTTTTATTGGATTTGAACTTATACAATAAGACTTAGATATGGAAGGATAATTAAACCCTCAAGACTTCCAAAATATTCCAAAATTCTCGACAAGACGAAGAACGAAAAATTTTCCATAAAAATTATTTTCAATTACCACCCCTAAAAAAAAAAAATTTCTACGTCTTTGATTTCACGGGGTGGGATTTTTTTTTATTTGTACGATACCAAAGGATTATCTAATTATTGCAATCACTTTACAGTTCTATACATATAATGTTTCAAAATAAATTTCTTATTATAATTTTCAGATTTTTCACCACATGAAAATCGAAAACTATAATGATTGGACTCAATGAATGTAAACATTATTATCATTTCCAAGTCATTTCCGAAAACATTGGTAGTGCTATGGGGGGCCAGAGATGCCCGGCCCCCCTCTAAATTTTTGCTGTCATGCTGTCCCCTTGAAATATCGCATGAGCAAAAAAATACAATATGATTTTAACTTAACTAGATGGACCCGGAAATATTGTTCCCCCTTCAAAAATCCTGGTTCCCCTTGGCCACCGAGAAAAAACATTAATTTTTTTGCCATTCAATAGAATCATTATGAATACGCAGTCAAAATTCTGTAATTCTGTTTTCTCAAAATTATTTTTGTAAATACGATCACCTGATCTTCACATATCAAAATAAATATGTATATCTATCACGTTATCTGAGACTGAGAGAAATAAAGTGATAACGCTGGATAGCAAACTGATTCGATACAAATATTGTTACAAATTGGCGAATGCGTTAGTATGATAAATAATTATTTATGCATCAAGCGCAGATGTTTATTTATAATTTTTTATGGGACGCACTATAGCAAAAAAAAACTGATAGAAGATAATTGTGAAATTAGTTCATTTATTTCATACAGGATTGTCATCAGCAAAATTGAGATTATCAATATATTGTATGTTTATTTTCGCTCAAATTCTACCCCCCCTTAAACAACTTGAAGCGATCACCCATCCAGATACCAACCCCATTCAAAATTGCTTAACATTCAGATTATTAAAATTACGATGCAAAATCCAAAAAATCACATACATTCGGACAGAATATCGGCGCTCAAAAATGAACAAATTACTTCTAAACATTCCTCGGACATTCTCCTGCCTAAGACCTGAAAGGTTATCCCCCTTCCTACTCATCGGGAATATGTGAGAGGAGAAATTAAAACTTTATATACATAATGGGTTAATCATCTGTGCTGACCCCTGGTTTCTTGGCATCATCTCCAGAGCCGTGCTTCCTTCGAAGGCAATTGATGCTAACAAGTTGAATTGAATTTTATTTAAGAAACGGCTTTTATATTGCATTACAACTTCCTCCTACAGACGAGCCGAAGAAATCCAACTAACTAGCACTAATTGTCGTTAAAGAGTTGAAATTCATGCCACCCTGATTCAAGAAAATGAATGAGAATTGAAAATGAGTAACATCCTGTATAATATTGTTTTAAGATATATAAAAGTGGATTCGGATATATCAGAATATATGATGTAACGTCATAATCTCGGTGAGCTCAAAGTTTTTCATTCTAACGTAAAATAATAAAAAAATAAAATAAATCAATTAATATTTTCATCTACTTTTTTACTTGTGTGGTTTCAATAACAAAATTCTATTCATATAGTCCGCTATCTGGGCAGTTGGCACTTCTAAAGCTGTCATATTTGGACATTTGACCAATAAAATCAAACTATACACTCTTCAACAACGCATTGAAATTCTCAAAATTCACTACAAAACTGAACCTTTATAATAATTTGGATTTTCCTGAGGATAACTAAAGAATTTTTTAAAATTTTTTTATCGGAATCGGTAGCAGATTCGATAAAACTGCAAGAAACCAAAAACTGTAATATTGGAGCAAAGATGCTTTTTACATTTTTTGAGAATACCAGGGTCCACCAAAAAAAAATTCTGGAGGAAAGAAGTGGGCAATGTTTCAGAAAAAATGTCACCCTGTAGATTTACGTTCAAAATTAGCATATCATATGATGAAAAATTTAAATTGGAATATATAGTGTGTTTTTTTTAGAGCTATAGAACTTTAAATTGCAATAAAACAACGATGGATTACCCGATCGACATTAATTTTATTTATCCGCAAGATAATCTTGTGGTATTACATTTTAAATATGATTTCTGGCATATGACCGCCACGGCAGGCTCGGATGTAGTCCAATCTGGACGTCCACTTTTCGATGACTTTTTCCAACATTTGTGGCCGTATATCGGCAATAACACGGCGAATGTTGTCTTCCAAATGGTCAAGGGTTTATGGCTTTCAATAAATCGATTGTGGCACGAGCTGTGTGACATGTTGCGCCGTCTTGTTGGAATCATAGCTCCTGGACATTATGGTTGTTCAATTCAGGACTGAAAAAGTTAGTAATCATGGCTCTATACCGATCACCATTGACTGTAACGTTCTGGCCATCATCGTTTTTCAAGAAGTACGGACCAATGATTCCACCAGCCAATAAAGCGCACCAAACAGTCAGTTTTTCTGGATGTAACGGTGTTTCGACATACACTTGAGGATTAGCTTCACTCCAAATGCGGCAGTTTTGTTTGTTGACGTAGCCATTCAACCAGAAGTGCGCTTCATCGCTAAACAAAATAAAATGGACGTAGTGCGCGATACGTATTCCGTACAGAACCATTATTTTCGAAATAAAAGTGCACTATTCGCAAGCGTTGTTCAGGCGTGATTCTATTCATGATGAATTGCCAAACCAAACTGAGAATAAATCAGTTGACAGCTGTTAAATCGGTCGCCATCTTGAACAGTAATGAGAATCGAAAAAACACCCGTTACGAGATCCATCGTTTCGCAATAGATTCTTTCTTTGACAATCATCAAATTTAGTGCTTCTAACAAATGATGCGAGGAATCTGTAATTTTCGTTTTTACCTCCAAGTTAGGAACACCCTGTATACAATATGTGAATAGCACGAAAACGTCAATTTCCATGTTATCTAACCTAACCTAAACAACAGGTGAACCCTTACATGGACCCAGAAAAATATCCCGGAATTCCGAAAATCCCAGCTAAGAAAATCCAGTCTATGATTTTCGTAATTTACGATCTCTGGGGCTTGAGCGAAACCGGACACCCCTCGTGTCGCCAATTAACAAGCCGTCATTGGCACGTGCCAACACCATCCCCCTCGAGGGTAACTCATTAAACCCCTACGCAAATTCCAACCAAAACTGGAAAACATGTTGCTATAAATACCTTCACGGAAGTAAATGCTAATAAAAGCTATTTATTCTGCAGGGGGTGCCATAAATTGCCCATAATGGGAAGGAAAAGAAAGTACACATAGTATATCAGTTTGAGTTATAACCTCCGATATTTCTCGATAGATTCGGCTCTCCGCTTTGCTACTCTCATCTTTGATTACCCTGATCACACTGTCGTAAAAAGTTTCGGAATATATGTGAGTCATTAGGTAAGTGGTTTTTGGATAAGGTTATTTGCAAGGAGATCATGAAAGAGAAGGATAATGGATGTATAGTTATTTTACTGATAACATACATTGGGAGCGATTTTCCACATTTTCATTTTAAAGCCGGAAAATCGAGGTGTTAAGTTTTCGTCGGACCACACTGTATATGACCCGAAATAATCGTAATGAATGAACTAATTCTTCCAAAATTTAATACCTATGGAATCAGTATTTGAATTTTTATAAGTAAATTATTCTAATCGATGGTTAGACAATCGATGGTTAAACAAAATGTCGATTTTTCAATAACTACATTTTTTTATTTTGAGTATAGGGTTTACTCAAGTAACCTCCCTCTTTTATACGTAGAATTGATTGAAAGAATAAAAACTAAACTATAAACCTTGAGTTTTGATGAATTTGAGTTGTCCAATAAGTTCATTTTCTTCCACTAAACACCTTGTATATTTTTGATCCAAACCGTAAACAGTCATATAACTAACTTACTTATTACTGTTCAAGATGGCGACCGATTTAACAGCTGTAAAGTGATTTATTCTCAGTTTGGTTTGGCAATTCATCATGAATAGACTCACGCCTGAACAGCAATTGCAAATAGTGCAATTTTATTTCGAAAATAATGGTTCTGTTCGGAATACGTATCGCGCACTATGAATGGCTACGTCAACAAACAAAACTGCCGCATTTGGAGTGAAGCTAATCCTCAAGTGTATGTCGAAACACCGTTACATCCAGAAAAACTGACTGTTTGGTGCGCTTTATGGGCTGGTGAAATCATTGGTCCGTATTTCTTCAAAAACGATGATGGCCAGAACGTTGCAGTCAATGGTGATCGGTATAGAGCCATGATCACTAACTTTTTCATTCCTGAATTGAACAACCATGATGTCCAGGAGCTGTGGTTCCAACAAGACGGCGCAACATGTCACACAGCTCGTGCCACAATCGATTTATAGAAAGACACGTTTGGTGACCGCCTAATTTCACGTTTTGGACCTGTGAATTGGCCTCCAAGATCTTGTGATTTAACACCGCTAGACTACTTTCAGTGGGGCTGTGTGAAGTCATTGGTCTATGCGGATAAGCCACAAACCCTTGACCATTTGGAAGACAACATTCGCTGTGTTATTGCCGATATACGGCTACAAATGTTGGAAAAAGTCATCGAAAATTCGACGTCCAGATTGGACTACATCCGAGCCAGCCGTGGCGGTCATATGCCAAAAATCATATTTAAAATGTAATGCCACAAGATTATCTTGCGGATAAATAAAATTCATGTCAATCGAATAATCCATCGTTGTTTTATTGCAATTTAAAGATCTATAGCTCTAAAAAAACACCTTTTAGTAGTTTCTTTCCGGTATAGACGGCAATTGTAGCGATCTGAAAATATTTTAGGGAGAAAGATTATTTTCTCAAACCCGAAAATACAGATTTTCAGCACAAAATTATGATTAGTTTTCCATAAACGTCTAAAAGGCCGTCGCGGTAAATCATCCTGTATAACGGTATATATGTGTCTCCAAGTGCATATATTTTTCACTTTATTATAATATTAAGTAATTCAATATTTAAGTTCAAATTTCAGCAGACGTTCACGAAAAAAAATTGAAAACGTTTTCTAGTAACGCATATAGGAAGTTATCCCGTTATAACCTCCAATAATGGACCATATGATCTCCCAAACAAGATCAAATTCACCTTCCGGTAAATCCCATAAAAAAAACACAAAGTAAACAGTTTTTTTTTGTGTGAATTGGCGCCAAAACATAGCGGTTTACGTATAAGAGCACGCGAAGGGTCTTCCAGGTAACATGCGCCCACGCGTGCCATCTTTCTCTTCTCAGTTTCTTGAGATCCTTTCGGAGGCTGGGGACACAAAGGACCGATTATTGTGATAATAGCTGCCAAGGAATCACCTGAGAAGGCATAACTACCGTGCAGTGCGTGTGCTTCTTTTGACCCGTCATATTAGTCTTGTACCTGTAAGACGGTGCCCATTCAAGAAGTTCAACTTGGCAATCATCTGTTAATGTCATCGGAATGTTAGAAAGTTAGGGTCTTCAAAACGGTATTTTTGGAATTGCGTATTTGGTTATTTTGTGTTGTATAATATTTCGCAATTTTTGATTTCGAAATTTAGTTTTTTTTTAATTTTTTTCTTTCAAATTAAGACGGCATCGTCAGTGGTTCTTCGACACAATATTTCGGATACCCTGTGATAATATTCAAAAGTTGTACGACATTTCCACATTCATCTATATAAGTCACACTCCGGCAGATAAGTACACTCACCGGCAAAAAAACTCGGCCACCTGAAATGTTGCTGAAGTTCGTTGCTCAAGAACTTTCAGAATTTTTCATTGATTTCAATTGTTTCTATGCCAAATTGAAGATAAATTCTTTAGAATTGAACAAACTCCAGAAAAAATTTCCAAAAATGTTGATAGCTTATTTATACAGGGTAAAAAAAACATGTATTTTTAATCCAATTTTTTAACCTCTGTTGAACACTTCGCGAAATTTGTAGAGTTTAAGCTCAGAGAGAAAAATAGTATATTCTAAAATTGCCTTCTGCAACGAGTTTTAGACGATATTTTCTCTATTTCAGTCAAGTTTTGTGGAATATTGTCGAAATTCAATGCAAAATTCAGATTATACACCCTAGTGACTTTTGTATTGTACCTATCTTGGCAGTTGGTGTGACTGTTACGAAAATTGACAGATTACGGAATTTGAATCGTACCTTTCGAATTTGGAAATAATTTATAATACGACTTAAATTCGTGAATTATGTCTGACGAAATTGATTTAATACCACCAGAATTGAGAGAAATTGCGAATAATGTTGAAAATCATTTCACTATATCCAAATTATATCATATTAACAATTGAAATGTCTTGAAATTTGATAGGATCGGAAGTCAGTGTAGACAACCACAAAACGAAAAATATAACTGAAAACAATGCTCTAATGAACTCATGACGATACTGAAATAGAAAATAGTATAAGTGGGGAAAATCCAACTTTTCTCGCGAGTATGAAGTTTGTGTGTTGTGTGTGAAAGGCGAGTGCCGCAAACACACGAGCGAGAAAAGGACTTTCCCAACATGTTGCACACTATACTTTTCCTACAACTGCACAAATTTCAATAATTCAAGTAATGGACTTGATTCAAATCAAAATGACCTTCGTTGACAGTATGTGCTAATTTATTGCGTTTCCATAGAAACGACTTTAAAGCCCAATTTCATTGGTCTACCAAGCGAGATGCCGTGGGGAATAATATTTCCCACAGTATGAGCAATACATAGTTTTGAAATTGAGTAAGCTATGAAGAATACGCTACTTTCCATAGTAGTTGTAGGAAAAGTATATTTTTTTGTTTTTTGAAATTATTTTCATTCCTAGTAGAGAAAATCATATAATATAATAATATCAATTTTAAAATTTGAAATAGGTCTAGTTCTCCAGAAACATTTAAAAAGCACTTGAACTTGGCACAACCTAAATGTGTTTTCGTGAAACCGTAACTGAAAAAATTGAGCTAAACTCCGCTTGAGTATAAAGGACAGTTAGGCCAACTTAAAAAAACCCACAATTTTTTGGTGGCTTTGTAAAATGATCAATTTCTTGTTTTTTCTCGAAAAAATGTTTTCGTATCTATATCCAAGAGTAGATTACAGTCTCTCCAATTTTTGTTCAGTGTGGCATCAATTCAAGTTAGCCTCTAGTGTTGTAAAATGAAGATATTACAACGTAAATATGAATATCGTCAATCTCTAACAATCTCATCCATCCATCAACATAATACCTTCCCAGAATATACAAAAATCCAAGATTCTTCTAGAACACATCAACAGAACCACCTGGTTTTACATCATAGTTGCGTTCCCACGAACCTAGATACTTTTTCTCCACATCTAGAGGGTGGATTTCGAATTTACATCCTAGGAATCCTTTGTTGTGCTCCATCAGCTGTTCCATTCTCCGATTCTTACCTAATATTGCGCACATAGAAAACCATGAGAAACGATGATTTCGTCCTTTCATTTATCTTCCTAGCATCGACCTGACGGCAAGGACGAAGGCATCAGGGCCACCTTTTTTTTTCATCTCGTATCGCTAAGGATTGTGGTTTGTATTGTTGTGAGGCTGTGCTTTCATCTCAAGACGTTCTCTACACTTGTGCCACAAGTCAGTGCCTTTATTGATTTTCTAATGGTTTGCTTCGGTGCAAAGGAACCTGAGGATCTTTTATTCGACGGGCGTATTCAATGCTCGGTATTTTTCAGCTTTTTTTCTAATGTGTGTGTAGGCGAGGCTGTAGAATTGGACCTCGCTCATATTACGATGGCAGAAATGTAACAAAGATTTTGTACGAGCGATTTTCGGTAGTTTCTGGTTTAGGTTTCGTTCAATACTTCTAGGATGAAGAAGGTCATAGATAAGAGCTATTTCAATTGATAACTTGAAAAAATCATGGACATAAAATTTGAATTTTTAAGGGGCTGCCCATTCCCATTTCAAATCTACTCTAGGAGTCCCAAGTGTTTGGGTAATTTCCTCAGAAAGCTCATATGAACAATAGTATATTCTAAAACAAGTTGCAGAATGGGTCTATGAGTTTTAAAAATGCCTTCTGCAACGAATACTAGACGATATTTTCCCTATTTCAGTCAATTTTTCTGAAATATTGTCGAAATTCAATGAAAAATTCAGATTATACTCTTAGTGACTTTTGTATTGTATCTTGGCAGTTGGTGTGACTGTTACGAAAATTGACAGATTACGGAATTTTAATTTGAATCGTACGTTTTGAATTTTGAAATAATTTATAATTACGCATTGAATTTGTGAATTATGTCTGACGAAATCGAATTAACATCACCAGAATTAAGAGAAATTGCGAATGATGTCGCAAATCAATAATAAATTCGAAATGCCCTATATGAAAAATAAAAGCACAAAACTAACACTCTTCCCTTGAAATAAATAGGTACAATTCCCAAAATATTCTTTTGTATGAACAAACAGATGTAAACTCCATTCCCATTATTGAGTATCATCAGATAGTTTTTAAATCCCAGGCGGCAAATGTCCAATCATGTAAAGTTTTTTAATTTTCATGTTTCTTTAGGTCAACGTTCGAATTTTTGTCACCTATTATGACATTATGACGAAATGATAAAGCGATATAAATATTAAATAAAAACATCTAAAAATAAATTTTCAGGTAAAAATAAAACAAAGCAATTTCCAGGAATATTTCAATGTTTTGAACAATTGTTTCGTCAACATTGTGGAATCTTTAAGTTACATTCCAACTGATACAATTAAGTTGGTCCACAAGCTCTCTATTGTATCAGTTAAAATGTAACTTAAAGAATACACAATGTTGGCGAAACAATTCTTCCAAAAATTAAAATGTTACTGGAAATTGCTTTGTTTTATTTATATCTGAAAATCTATTTTTATATGTTTTTATTTACTATTTATATGGCTTTATCATTTCGTCATAAAGTCATCATTTTCGAATTTTTTGACAGGAATGGTCTTAATCGGTCTTGGACTACCTGATGACAATTCTGTTCACAAATTCGATTTAGTCTAGTCGTATACACTAGAAACATCAAATTTCTCGAGTAGTTCGAATCTTGAATGCCAAGGCTGAGAGAATATAGAAAAAAAATGGGGAAAGCTAATCCATTTTCATATCGTTAATTTCACAATGGATAAAAATTTCGCACCATCAATCCTATTCAAAATTTTATATACAGTATATGTATAGAAATTGTACTAGTATGACCATCGAATTCAGATAA
Organism: Harmonia axyridis; assembly: GCF_914767665.1. Classification (NCBI taxonomy): domain Eukaryota; kingdom Metazoa; phylum Arthropoda; class Insecta; order Coleoptera; family Coccinellidae; genus Harmonia; species Harmonia axyridis. The sequence goes on from NC_059503.1 coordinate 10,289,921, forward strand.
GAAATATTCAGTTCAATGGAAGATAGTTTATCGCTGATAATGGGACGTCATTAAAAGTGTGGCATCATGCTTATCTCTGTTAAACTGTTAAAAGATATTATTGTTCGTATTTGAGCTTGGAAGCTGTAGTAAGTGTCACTTTACGATCGCTTTACGATAAGTTTCAATGTTGGTAATTATCCTCACGATAACCTGGTAAGTTGGCATAGATAATCGTTATTTACGTTCAAACTAGTTTTAGGTGAAACAGCGTTATCGTCTTGTCAGATTATCTGCAATTTTGCCGAAAAGGGTCCCAAACGATTATTACACTCATCAACGAAATTAAACCCAATAGAAGTAGAAGGCCTAAGTATTTGAGATTTGCATAGTACCTAGTTTTGAAATCTAAATACCCGATTTATGTTGATCTATGAAAGAACACTACAAATTTTACACAAATTTATTATTTCCTCACAAAATTTGTCGACATGTATGAATCAGATAATAATCTATATTAATATATCCTTGGTCACCAGATTTGAATCCATTAGATTTTTTCTTCGGTGGTTGACTAAAGGAGAAGGTGAATTACAAATATTATTGATATTGAAATGGAACTCTGAGAAAGAATTAATGCTGTAGTTGAAGAAGTAAATGAAGCGGTCTTTTTTGAGAAGCTGTCATGCTTGCATTCAAGCCATAACATATTGACAATAAATTCTCCGAATAAAAAACCTTGTCAATATTTTACTTGATAGGCTAAATTTCGGCATAACATACCGAGTTAGTCTGATAGATTTTTTTTATAGCAATAATCAAAGTTGGATCACTAAATTTGAAAAGATCAAAAAGGTAGAATCATTCATTTTTTCTGGGCATACCATAATCATCTTGGGAAAATCTTTGGTCATGTTGGGAAGGCTGATCCTCATGTAATTTTTGATCGAAAGAAGAATATTAAAATACCAACATTTGTAGCTCTGGCACTCAGAACAATGACTAAGTTGTAGATATTGACGATTTGAATATTCTGGTCAGGCATGACCTAAGCTATCATAATGCGCCGGGTTGACGTCGGTTTACGGGACACCCTGTATACTATGCTGATAATACTGATATCAGACATTACTGAATTGATAAAAAGTTATACCTATAACGCCACGTATCAAATGAAATTATCAGTAGAGCAACAATGATACGAAACACCTCAAGAAAACTTATATTGCCTAGTTCCTTGGCTAGTGAAATTCCTGGAGTTAAAAAATTCTTAGATGCAGATGTAGCGCAGATGCTCGTTGGACCACCTCGGACAGGTGACAGCAAACAGCGGTACTAGTCAACTTGATCTATAATATTGTCTGAGTCCGGTTTATCTCAAACTTCTCTTGGATACTGGACCTACGGTGGGTGTCATGAATAGGTTCAGACTAGGAGTTTGCACGAAAAATATCGTGATCAATATCTATACAATATATATTTTGAAATTGATGTTGATTGTGTTGCCAAGTTTCTGAGATAGTAATTCACGTAACAAGTCCGGAAAATAGGGTTTTTTTGGACGAATAGACAAAATTCCAGTCTGTGAGTCCAAAAAAAACATTTTCGGGCGTGTTGCGTACAATATTTTTTCGGCAACCGTGTAGAATAACACTATCGCTGCTGCTTTCCATATTTTATTGCGATTGCGATAAAAAAACATGCAAAATTTTTGACAACTAATTTCATATGAACTGTCAGCCGTTATCTCGGTTGCTATGGTAATGATCAACTGCATTTATTAAAAATATACCTACCAAGATTTTTATATTCACAATGACACGAACGACGTGATTCATTTCCGGCCTAGTCCGGGAAGTGAGTACTTTCCGGACTAGGCCGGGAAATGCTACTTTCTCAGAGAAGAAGCTTCCGGGAAGTGAGCACTTCCCGGACGGTTGCCGAAAAAAGTTATTTTTGAAAATCTTGGTAGGTATATTTTTAATAAATGCAGTTGATCATTACCATAGCAACCGAGATAACGGCTGACAGTTCATATGAAATTAGTTGTCAAAAATTTTGCATGTTTTTTTATCGCAATCGCAATAAAATATGGAAAGCAGCAGCGATAGTGTTATTCTACACGGTTGCCGAAAAAATATTGTACGCAACACGCCCGAAAATGTTTTTTTTGGACTCACAGACTTCCATTTGTCTATTCGTCCAAAAAAACCCTATTTTCCGGACTTGTTACGTAATAGTAATTTACGTAACAAGTCCGGAAAATAGGGTTTTTTTGGACGAATAGACAAAATTCCAGGACGAGCGTAAGCGAGTCCTGGAAGTCTGTGAGTCCAAAAAAACCATTTTCGGGCGTGTTGCGTACAATATTTTTTCGGAAATTATGTAAAATAACACTATCGCTGCTGCTTTCCATATTTTATTGCGATTGCGATCAAAAAACATGCAAATTTTTGACAACTAATTTCATATGAACTGTCAGCCGTTATCTCGGTTGCTATGGATTCTATGATTCTTTTCCGGCCTAGTCCGGGAAGTACCTACTTTCCGGACTAGGCCGGGAGATGCTACTTTCTCAGAAAAAAAGCATCCGGGAAGTGAGCACTTCCCGGACGGTTGCCGAAAATAGTAATTTACGTAACAAGTCCGGAAAATAGGGTTTTTTTGAACGAATAGACAAAATTCCAGGACGAGAATGTTTTAATTTCAGAGCTCTATCTTCAATATTAGCGGAAATATAAATGTTTTTCGATATCGCCATTTTTCCAAATTTCGCTTATAACTCGAAAACAAAAGAAGGTGACCACAAATGAATAATACCCTTGTTAGTTTCACAGAAAAATAGAAAGAGAATGGGCTATCAGATTTTGTCTATCTCCTCTGGTTCAAAAGTTGTAGTGCTAAAAAATCGAAATTTGCCCACCCTGTACAGGATTAACTAAACAAATCGTTTGAGTTACAATTGATTTCATGCGCTTGTAAAAAGAATGTTGTTCCTATTTCTTGAGGAAAGTGTCATACCATCACTCAACTGATGCGGTAAAGTGCAACTTTCCACACTTGTTTGAAAATCTGTGTTTGACGCGCACTTTCGGAAAATACCCATTTTCTCGCCTCCTAATGAAATATACCTTGAACAATTCCAAACCTAATTTTTTGCATTTGCATGACCAAAACCATAAAAAACACAACCGCGGCCTCGAGCAGCTCCTCTCCGAATTTTATATCTCTTAAACACAAGAATTACGCACGACACACTACCATAATTGATAACCACTCGATGCCGATGCCCATCGTCCAGGCCAATCATCGTCATACACACCTGTCCAAGACGCTGCTGCTGTTTCTGCTGGTACAGCAACCTCTAGCTCTGCTCTCTTCTCCTCCGGGAAGCAATAAAGCAGGTGGACAGACAGACGGGGGGACCATATGCGGGATCGGAACTTCTTCGACGCTCCACACAACTCCAAGGCTTCTTGATATTCGTTTAATTTTCGAGACTGACGTTATTTACAATTTCCTTTCGATTAGTATGACGTTGTGGGTTCTAGGAAGTTGGGGACGTCTGTTGGCGAAGTCTTCGATCAGATGGCGAAAGTTCGATCGGGATCAACGGTGTGTCCCAATTAAGTTCGGGTGGGATCTTGTGGAGAGCAATTATTTTCGTCCTACGTTAGTACGTACGGGTTGGTAATGTTGGTATCGATTGGGTGGCGATGGCCTTGATGTGAGAACTAAACGGTCTTCGTAATGTCAACGTAAGCCATATACAGCAAATTTTATACTATGGTTTATTTTTTCCTTTTATAGGATTTTTCAAGAGGAATGAAAAAATGGCAACACTGTATATTTTTTTTGACATTTCTTATGTTATTTCTGCTCAGTAGATTATGCCAATTAATCATGGAAGCATACATGCTTAATAATTACATATTTGAATTCGCAAGTATTTTGATTTCATTTAGTTTCTTGCACATGACAGGTTGGCCAGTGTTAGGGATTCACGGTTTGACTTGATTTTCAAGCTATTTGGCTTGAGCTTGACAAGCTCAAGTCAAGTAGTAGTTTTTCAATCTCAAGTCAAGTATTTATTCATTAAGTATTTATGAAGAATTCAATTAAGTTAGTGGATTATATTTGTATTGTTTTCAATAGCCGAGTGCTAAATAAAGTTTATTATTATTATTATATAAGTACTTGAATCATATCAAGCTACTTGATTTGTAATAATTTTATTGTGTAGTGTCACATCAATAAATAAATGATGAAATGAGAAGAAAGCTTGCAAAAAAAACTTTTATTTATTAAACTTATTGCATAAAAGAACCAAAAATATCAACTTTTGTGAAATAGAAACAAGAATCAAATCACTCTGAATCATAACAAAATAAAAAATGATGAAAAAATAAAGTTTCTTAATTTGAGAAACCTCCAGACTTTGTTTGATTTTATATTTTTCCATTCAGGAGCTAAGACACATGAGGCATCTTATAGATTTGTCGCCTGACCTATTGCGGGTTTTCGTAACTGTAAAAGCAGCTCTGGAAAATTGTCTTTCAACAGGAGCTGAAGATGTTGGCGTTGATAAAAAATCCTTGGCCATTTTGGCCAAGTTTGGAAAGATATTTCTGAAACTACCAAAATCTACCAATAGACTTGATAGAAATGTGGGAAAACTACTAATAAAGTCACACTGGCGAATGCTTCAATCTCTCGGCGCTCAAGGAATCCCCTTATTTAATCTATTCGCGCACGAGATTGCAGAAATATATGCCGTGCGACGCGTGCATATCAAGCTCAAGTAATATCAAATAGTTTAATATCAAGTCAAGCAATAAATATCTAAAATCAATTCAAGCCAAGCTCAAGTATGTAATTTTTCACGAGCTTGATTTTCAAGTCAAGTAGTAGGTTAAAATGTCAAGCTACTTGGCTTGACATGTACCTAGACGTAACCATCACGGAAAATGTGAGCATATTTCCTCAATAGCAAAAATAAATAGCAACAACTAATTTCTTGAGAAAATTCAACTTAATGAATGAACTTATTCAAAATAATAACCTATCATGTTGAATGTAAATAACAATTCGAGATAGCATTTAATAATATTAGCTAGAAATTTCTCCCAAAAAATACCCCTTGGTTCAAGAACAAGGTCTGAATAGATAGAGCCGTTTGATAAAAACATTTCATTCTCAGAAAATTATCATAATATTTTATTTCTAGGGTGCAAATAAGTGATGAAACGATGGAAGTGAACTCATTCAAAACAATATCAAGCAATGAAATGTTATCCTAAAAACGTAAAATGAATTAAAATCAATTGAAAAAAGTCAATATATTAGAAAGAGATTTGAAACATTCATTCGAAAATTCCCGCTATACACTTATTGGCTCCCATTCATTATTTATTTGATGCAGTAGATTTTTCATCATTTTTCTGGTCGATTTCGTACCTAGTCACATGCAGCTTGAATAATTTTCAGTGATTTCTTCATGGTAGACTTTATTTCGAATGTCCACACAAAAAATAATCCAAGCATGTAACTCTGCAATATATTTTCTTGGGTAATTTTATGGCACCGATACGATGTGAGAAAAAATGAAATTCTACAACAAAACTATCCCAGCCAGATGTGACGACTCCAGTGGGTATACATTACCTGCGTACCACAACCTTCAAGAGAAGAGTCACCTCTGATAATCATCTAAAACAGATGACATCTCCTTAAAAAAACATCTGTGGATAGATTGAAACCCTATTTACGATCCTAAACAATATATTACCAAATGTTGCAGGTCGAAGTCAAAAATCATGGGTTAGTCACGTTTTATCAAAATTTTTATGGAATTCTCAGGGTGACAATGGGTTTACAGGTTCATGTGTTGACCAAATGTACGAAATAATCTTGTTACATCCGAGATGAAGATGACCAATGAATTTTGGAAACGTGAGAATTGAATGGGGATATTTTTCACATTCTAGTTTTCGGAATTCGAAGAAGCTAATGGTTGAAATGTGTTGACAAGATGTCGGGGTGGAATATTTTTCAACTTAGAACTCAAAAGTCACAGAGTAGGTATATAGCTATTATTGAATTTTTCGTAAATGTTCAATCGTTAGCAAACAGAAGAAATAGTAAATATTGCTGAAAATGTCATCTTGAATTATTGGCCAGTTAAATCTAAGGGAAAATATGAATATGCTTACAAATATTTCAGATTTTGAAATTTACTGATTTTTCTTGAAATATTCGAATAAAGTCTGTTAGTACTTTTATTACCGAAAAAGAAGTAATGTCGCTGACTATTCAGGTAACATAATGTATGAATTCAGCGAGAAAGAATTACTTTTCAGGTATAATTCAACCTATTTTTAATAAAGGGTTCTCCAATAAAAGGTTACATTTCGATATTAAAAAAAAATTATATTTCAAGAGGAATCAATGGATATTTATTTTATTGTGAAGAGGTGGTTTGCCCTTAATGACGAAAAACTATATCAGTCAAATTGTGGCCACAGGTGCGGTTGCAGCACCATATCCTTTTATGAAATTTTGTCCTCGATAAATTCACGAATTCGATCTGGAATCGATTGTGGAGCATTGGCATTGACCATAGAGTAATAAGGATGTTGCGTCATATAATAAAATCAAATGAATTTAGATTTTCCACATTAAAGGCCGTTTTTAAAATACGAAAATAGCATTTTCATTATCTTATTTCTCGAATTTAATTTAATAAAATTGATTTAAATTGTGTTAATTATTATCGACTAGCACGTGACTGCGAACGCCAATCAGATCAATTTGACGTTATAGCACTGAAACGTTTAGAACATAGACAAACTAATCTTATCTAGAACTAGTTTATCTATGGTTTAGTTTAGAACGTCAGTTGATATAATCAAACCGACTTGACTGTCAATATCAGCTGATATCAGTGCAGTTTGACAGACTGTTATTACGTGGTGACCATAGATAAACTAGTTGGTTTGTCTATGGTGGTGACTCTATTATGCAGTGACGTCACCATAATATGGAGCGTTTCAGCGGGAATTTTGGAAACTTTTTTTATTTATGTATTTTTTATTGGTACTTTCTATATTTTTCCAGGACACATTTTTTTTCGTGTTTATATAAGGCTTATCTACAAATTAGAAGCAATTTCAAAATATAGGCAACATCCCTATTCCATTTTCGATCCGTGGCAATCATTTTTACAACCGTCGAATGATAGATTACACAACATGACTGGATGTTATAGTTTCGACATCGTTTATGGACAATAAAATTCGTCGGGCGAACAGATCGGCAATTGGAAAAGTTCTTGGTTGCGTTCGACAGATGCCCCGGAACTTAATTATGCCTACCATCGAGAGCAGTTTGGAATCTGGGGCGGAATCACCTGTTGTCGATGCCTCCAAGATACCCACAAGGTGAGACAAAGCCAGCGTATTAATGACAAGGATATTGGTAACGGTTCATTTCGTCTGGATGGAAATGAGAGTCGAGATGCCCTTTCATTCGAGTAGTAGACCTTCATATTCATTCAAGAAACTAGATCAATTTTTCAATAATAATAATGATATTTATTCAACTAGAAAAAATGGCAAACAATACAATGAGCTATTATACTATGAGGGAGATTATTCATGAAGTTGGAATTCCTAAGAGGAAATACATTCTTGTGATCTGTCAAAATTTTTCCAGAAAAATAGGGACACAAACAATGTGCGGTGTTGTCAGTTCGATTGAATGATCAGTAGAAGTTAGGAATAATGCAATAATTCCAACTTTCGTCGTAGTATTTTACGAGTCACTTTATAAATTTTTACGAAAGTAGAGTTTGGCATCTTTTGTAATAATAATAATAATTGGGTCTTTATTTCAAATCAAATTCAGCATTGTGATAGTGAAGTGAAACAGTGTCAAAAAAATACAAAACAATTATTTATCTCATGTAACTTGTCATATTATATGGTTCCAGATTCAACAAAAATCTAAATAGTTTCCTCTTGAATCCTTTGACATCCTCTGTTAGTTTTATGTTCTCAGGCAATGAATTGAAAATCTTCAAGCATCTGTATTCTACTTGTCGTTGGCTTGTTGTTAGATTGAACTTGGGATATATATAATCTAATAATTTTGTGTAGGATTTTTTTAAAGAATAGTTTTATAGTACATCGGTGTTTTATAGGGATACCATATCATCTATTCTTTCATCTTCATATCATCAATTCATTTACAAATTGAATTGGAAATGAGAGTCAAGATTCATTCGAGTAATAAACCTTTTAGTTCATTCAAGAAAATAGATCAATTGTTCAATGAGCATATTATGAGGGAGATTGTTCACGAAGGTGGAATTCTTAAAGGGAAATACCACCACGTGATATTCTCGTGATCTGTCAATATTTTTCCAAGGAAATAAGGACACAAATAATGTGCAGTGTTGCCAGAATGTATGAGTGATCAGTAGAAGTTAGGAATATTAAAATAATTCCAACTTTCGTCGAAAAGAGTTACTTTAAGAGTAATTCTATGAATTTTCACAATAGTAGAGTTTGGCCTCTCATTCAATTTTTTTAGGAATATTTTTATAGTACATAAGTGTCTTGTAGGGATACCATATCATCAATTCTTTCATTTTCATAATATCAATTCATTTACAAATTGAATTGGAAATGAGAGTCAAGATATTCATTCGAGTAATAAACCTTTGAATTCTTTCAAGAAAATAGATCAATTGTTCAATGAGCATATTATGAGGGAGATTATTCACGAAGGTGGAATTCTTAAGAGGAACCACCCCACGTGACATAATCGTAATCAGTCAATATTTTTCCAGAGAAATAGGGACACAAATATGTGCAGTGTTGACAGTTCGATTGAATCATCAGTGAAAGTTAGGAATATGACGATAATTCCAACTTTCATAGAAAAGAAGTACTTTCTTTACGACTCTTTTTATAAATTTCAACAAAAGCACAATTTGGCCTCTTATGTAATTATTTTTTGTAGAATTTTTTTTACGAATATTTAGAATCTTATAGTATATCAGTGTTTTGAAGGGATACCATATCATTAGTTTTTTTGCGAAAAACGAAAAGTTACCAAATTTTTTTTCATTTGAATTAACGTAGGTTATTACACGTATTAAACAGTGTTGCCATTAAAACACAAAAATTTTCACGGTAAAAACCTAGAGACCGTAATGCTTTTGACTTCTTTATTTCAATTCAATCTACCGATCGAATCATGCCACTTTCAATTGAAAAATTTTTATATTGATAGCTATATACAGTGTGGTCCAACGAAAACTTAACACCTCGATTTTCCGGCTTTAAAATGAAAATGTGGAAAATCGCTCGGACCCATCAATTTCTGATTCGACGGGGAACAACTTTTCCTCTCTTTGCATTTCCGTAACTGCAACCCCCTAGCGGGGTTGAGTAAAACCCCTTGATTTTGAATAAGGATGAAGGGTGTTGCGATACCTCATTTTGAAGATCTTATCGAGTACTATCTAATCCTTAAATTTAGCTTCAAAATTTCCATCGATAACGAAATGACAGGTAAAATAGTTAAAGAGTGCAACTAGTGAATACCTTTGAAATATGTCGGATATGAATAATATTCTCGATATAAATTCCACATTGTCTCTTTTACTCTTATTTCATTCATTATCGATGGATATTTTGAAGCGAAATTTTAGGGTCAGATAGTACTCGATACAATCTTAGTTTACGCAACACCCCTCACCCCTTATCAAAATCAAGGGGTTGTACTCACCCCAGTTAGGGGGTTGAAATTACGGGGTCGAAAAAAGCGCAAAAGTTGTTCCCCCTCGAATCAGAAATTGACGGGTCCAAGCGATTTTCCACATTTTCATTTCAAAGTAGGAAAATCGACGTGTTTAGTTCGTATTTTATACGATTCTCAGGAATATTTTACAATAAGGGGGCTAGTCATGAACCATAACATAAAATTCGCAATATTTTCACAGAAAAGGCCATGTGCACCGCAACACCACTTGAAAAAGACCATCAAAAGCCAAAGTACCACCCACAACCAAGCTCGAAATAGAGCCATAATAACCCTCCTGACAACAAACTACTGGCGAAACTAAAAATAGTAACGTAATTTATGGAACTCCTTACACCTGGTTTGGCGCAATGCACGGTAATACAATCTAGGAGAATACGGTCCACCTGCCCTTTCAAGAAACCCCCATGGTAAGAAGCGCGCAACTTTTGATGTCTGGCGCGTTATTACGATTAAAAAATTCAGCGTTTTACTGTTCGGTCTGGAGCAGGTGAGTGGCGATCTGGTCCGTCCGCATTCGGTCTGTCCGTCACGTAGCGGTAAAAAGACACCACCCGCAGGTGAGGCAGTCTCTCTGTTACTGAGAAGAAGTGATGTAAAGTCTCCCAATAGTCTCAATTTGAAAGTACCCAAAAGTCATTAGAAAAATCCCTAGAATGCCCTAAATGAAATTAAATTGAAAAGTCCCCTGAATTCTCCAGATTTGTTCAAATTTCAAGAATTTTCATTTACTTAACCTGAAATAGTTCTAAAGTTAAATCACTCAGACAGTTGAGGTTATGAATAATGCATCATCGAAAATAAGGTTTTTTTATAATGAACATCACAAAGAGTAATACATAATTGAGTCTTGAGTAAACACGGTAAGACCAAGAACGAAGTAATTCAACTAATTGACACTCTAATTTTGAGGTGTATCGGGAAATTGCCTCGTGAAGCATAGATTGGATAATGCAGATCTGTTTGTTTGACAGGACATATAATATTCTTTATATCAATAATTTCATCATTAATATTCTTTAGTTCATTAATATCATCAAATATTATTATTCGAATGAAAAGTTCCTAGAATTTCACTTTTTCCTTCTGAAATCACAATTTTCCCCTAGATCTGGGGAAAAATTCCAAGATTTGACATCACTGCTGAGAAGGATTTTCGGCTGCTGCTTATCTAAAACTGCGGAGTTGGTCAATTAGCAGAGGTATTTTTAGTGTGCATTTATGCAGAAGCAAATGTAAACACCACGTAACAATAGGTTTGGTTAGATGATGGTATAGTATATCCAAAGTCACTTGGAAGAAGCTGAATATTTCGAATATACAAGGTTTGCCCAATTTCTCAGAAATTTCTTTGGGGTCAGTGAATTTATTGCCTAACAATATATTCAAATAAACCCCGGTATTTAGCGGATCGCGGTATCCACTTCAAAGGGATATCTATGGCCAAGCGTTTTTAAGGACCAATTCAAGTGACTTTGGATATACTATACTGGAGAATTGGCGATACAAAGAAAAATGAGAAAAATCTCGGATAATAAAAAAAAAACCTGTAAACCTATCGAAATTTCAGGATCAGGTAGTACTCGATAAGATATTCACATTACCCCTCATCCCTATCCAAAATTAAGGGGTTGTGCTCACCCCTGTTAGGGGGTTGAAGTTACGGGGATAAAATAGCGGAAAAGTTGTTCCCCCTCGAATCTGAAATTTATAGGTATCTACGATTTTCCACATTTTCATTTCAAAGCTGCAAAATCGAGGTGTTAAGTTCTCGTTGGACCACACTGTATATAATTGTTATTTTGCAGTATAAACGCCGTTATTCAAAAGAACGATATTCAACTTACACCTGTTCATTGTTATTCGACAATTGTTATTTGCTATTTGTTATTTTATGCTTCATAATAGCATAATCACAAAGTGATAACTAAGTACCTAATTGTGTTCAAGTAGGTATTCATTCTATTGGGAGGTCTCTAATTGTAGGCAATCAAGCGGACAAACTTAAGAGGATTTCGTTTGCAGGATGGTTCTTTGAGTACTCAAGTATTGACATAAATAGAAGCAATATTCTTTTGAATATAGAGAAGTGTTACAACAAAACTTACCATAATACTTTCGAATTAAGGAAAGGCTATTCATTCAGAAACGGCAGTTCAAGGTATACCCGAAGAACTAAGTACAGAACAATTGATTGACACTACAAACGAACCAAGCTTTGATATATGTACCATTTGTTTTTCTGTTTTGTAGAAAAAGTGTTGTACTAGAAAGGGAAATATAGCGCTAACCATCGTAACCTAACCTAACCTAACCATCGTACTTCTTGCAGATTTTTTATCAACTTTCCATTTGGCCACCCATACAAATTTCAATAAGGAAAACACATTGAGAATAAATATTCATAAATCACAAATTAATTGATGTTCAATAATTTAAAATGAGTAGACACTTGGCACAGAAAAATAATTGTTTGTTATGTAAATTTCGAAAATTCGATTACTTTCAATGGACAACATCCCATAAACTATAAAATACGAATATGATTTATGAAACTCATTCGGAAAATAGTTAATATCTATGATATTTAACGATTCGACGAAACAAATTAACTACCTAGTATGAATAAAATGTCCGCAACATTATAACTACTGGTAGTATAACTGTTAAACACGCGAACTCGACATTTATAGCTTCTTGTGAATGAAAGGAAGATATAAAAAAAGAATCATCATTTTATTACAATTTGATACTACCTTGGTTAATTGAATTTGGTTGCCGTAAAAGTGAAAACTGTTATAAACAGAGGCATCAATTCTATATGCTTTTGAAGGCTTGTTCTAGGAATAAGAGAGCTATTATTCTACCCAAACGTCTTATTTATCTCCTAATTCAAGCCGAAAGATCTCAGATGAAAAAAAAGCAAGAAAAAATGAAATGAGCACTGATAATCTGCGAACTTCAGATAATTAAAATATTCGGTGGCCACCAAGATCTCCGGATTGAACACCGTTAGATTTTTTTCAATATTTCAACATTTTCAAATTGATGGAAGGAAAAAATCTAACGGTGTCAAGTTTGTATTATAACTTCAAAACTAATTGAAACAAAAACAAATGATTACACCAATGAATTTCACTGAAAAAAGTTCCTGTAGAATGTTTTTGTTTCATTGTTTTAACACCAGTAATGAAGAAGTAATGAGAACATTTCATTGCACGCCATTTTCCAATTTTCTCTAATACAGTTGAATTTATAAGGTTGCGGTTTTCACCAAATTAATTCACTCAAAAATCGAGTCCA